>NW_022161331.1:0-18305 GCF_008728515.1 Papio anubis
TCTCGGCCTCCCAAAGTGCTGGGATTACAGGCTTGAGCCACCGCGCCCGGCCTAAAACAAAATTTTCATGAAAAAAATGTAACCAGTGATGGGCTCAAACAAAAATTCTAACATAAGCATATACATATATATGTTTTTGAGATGGAGTTTCCCTCTTGTTGCCCAGGCTGGAGTGGAATCACGGGGTCTTGGCTCACTGCTACCTCTGCCTCCCGGGTTCAAGCGATTCTCCTGCCTCAGCGTCCCGAGTAGCTGGGACTACAGGCGCCCGCCACCTCGCCCGGCTAGTTTTTTGTATTTTTTTTAGTAGAGACGGGGTTTCACCGTGTTAGCCAGGATGGTCTCGATCTCCTGACCTCGTGATCCACCTGTCTCGGCCTCCCAAAGTGCTGGGATTACAGGCTTGAGCCACCGCGCCCGGCCGGAACTTTTAGATATTAAGAGGTCGTGTGTGTAATAAGCCAGGTGGTGGCTCACTCCTGTAATCCCAGCACTTTGGAGGCCGAGGCAGGTGGATCACATGAGGCCAAGAGTTTGATACCATCCTGGCCAGCATGGCGAAAACTTGTCTCTACTAAAATTAAAAAAAATTACCTGGGCATGTTGGTGTACTTCTGTAATCCCAGCTACTTTGGAGGCTGAGGCACGAGAATCTATCGAACCCAGGAGGCAGAAGTTGCAGTGAGCTGAGATCATGCCACTGCAGTCCAACCTGAGTGACAGAGTGAGACTCTGTTTCAAAAAAGAAAAAAAAGAATGGGTTTCTTAAAATTCACATTTAAAATTTTGTAAGTGGAACATCTAAATTGAATTTCAGATTTAATATGGCCTTTTGGACAATGTATCAAAATATACACACATTCATTACATTTTAAACTGCTTTGGTCTTTTTTAGAATCCGAGTTTGAATTTCAAGGAAGTAACTTATGAACTGGACCATCCTGGATTTCAAATTCGTGACAGTAAAGGACTTCATAATGTGGTTTATGGCATTCAGAGGGGTTTGGGTATGGAAGTGTTCCCAGTAGACCTCATATATAGACCTTGGAAACATGCTGAAGGCCAGGTGAGTGAGTGAGTGGTATTTAGCTATAGAAGGGGGGATAAAACATGACTTATTCTATATGTAGTGCCATCTACCCATTGATTGAAATATTCTTGTAAAGTAGAATATGTTATACATAGCACAGAAAAGCAAGGACTGTCATAAGTATTGAAGGAATATTATCATAGTTTTAGTACTAGTCAGACTCCTTTAAGCTGTAATTGTCAAGGTGTTTTCCCAGTAGTTTAATGATGTGTTCGTTTCCAAGGCAACATTAAGTTTCCCTAATTGGCCCAAAAAAGTCTTTTAACAGTTATGATTGAGAATCCACACAGGGTTTCATTGTGCACCTTTCATGTGTCTGAATTATGTGTGGTTTTCTTTTTTTTTTTTTTTTTGAGACGGAGTCTCGCTCTGTAGCCCAGGCTGGAGTGCAGTGGCCGGTTCTCAGCTCACTGCAAGCTCCGCCTCCCGGGTTTACGCCATTCTCCTGCCTCAGCCTTCCCGAGTAGCTGGGACTACAAGCGCCCGCCACCGCGCCCGGCTAGTTTTTTTTGTATTTTTTAGTAGAGACGGGGTTTCACCGTGTTCGCCAGGATGGTCTCGATCTCCTGACCTCGTGATCCGCCCGTCTCGGCCTCCCAAAGTGCTGGGATTACAGGCTTGAGCCACCGCGCCCGGCCTATGTGTGGTTTTCAAAGGGCAAGTAATTAAGATTTTTTTTTTTTTTTTTTTTGAGGCGGAGTCTCACTCTGTCGCCTAGGCTGGAGTGCAGTGGTGCAATCTCACTACAAGCCCACTGCAAGCTCCGCCTCCCGGGTTCATGCCGTTCTCTTGCCTCAGCCTCCTGAGTAGCTGGGACTACAGGCGCCCGCCACCACGCCTGACTAATTTTTTTTTTTTTGTATTTTTAGTAGAGACAGGGTTTTACCATGTTAGCCAGGATGGTCTCGATCTCCTGACCTCGTGATCCGCCCGCCTCGGCCTCCCAAAGTGCTGGGATTACAGGCATGAGCCACCATGCCTGGCCATAATTAAGATTTTAAAAGGGAAATTGCCATGCTGATAACCTTAAGATTGACAATAGCCTAATGAAAACATTTCAGATTTTATAGCATTCACAGTCATTTATGGTGGTAAGCATTTTCTTTCATTGCAGCTCTCCTTCATTCAACATTCCCTTATAAATCCAGAGATCTTCTGTTTTGCTGACTATCCCTGTCATACTGTTGCCACTGATATTCTGAAAGCACCACCAGAGGATGACAATCGAGAAATTGCCACGTGGTAAACACTTTGATTCAGCTTTCATTTAAAGGATTACTTCTTCTTTTGTGAAATATAAAGTTAATAGTAAGCCAAATACATAGTTAACAGGTTTAAATGAAGCAGTAGTTTTAGTGACCCTACTTATCTTAAAGTATTTATAGAGGGGATTGTTGGATAACTTATTTTTCAGTCCCTATCGTTAGTTATATCTTGTAGGGTCTGTCCTTAGGTGTTCTTTTAAAAGCATCAAATCTGAAAGTATCAAATGTTGGAAAGAGGTTTGTACTTCCTCCTTTCTCCCTTAATGTTGAGATTTCTTCTCTGTAGAGCTTATGCCTTTTTTTTGATTTGTAAGTTGCTCAAGGTGCCCAACCTGTCAAATATAATAGTTTTCTTTTCTTTTCTTATTTATTTTATATTTTTGGGATGGAGTCTCACTCTGTTGCCCAGGCTGGAGTGCAGTGGCACAATCTCAGCTCACTGCAAGCCCCGCCTCCCAGGTTCACACCATTCTCCTGCCTCAGCCTCCGGAGTAGCTGGGACTACAGACACCGGCCACCGCGCCCGGATAATTTTTTGTATTTTTTTTTTTTTTTTTCCAGACGGAGTCTCGCTCTGTCGCCCAGGCTGGAGTGCAGTGGCCGGATCTCAGCTCACTGCAAGCTCCGCCTCCCGGGTTCACGCCATTCTCCTGCCTCAGCCTCCCCAGTAGCTGGGACTACAGGCGCCCGCCACCTCGCCCGGCTAGTTTTTTGTATTTTTTTAGTAGAGACGGGGTTTCACCGTGTTAGCCAGGATGGTCTCGATCTCCTGACCTCGTGATCCGCCCGTCTCGGCCTCCCAAAGTGCTGGAATTACAGGCTTGAGCCACCACGCCCGGCCAATTTTTTGTATTTTTAATAGAGACAGGGTTTCACAGTGTTAGCCAGGATGGTCTCGATCTCCTGACCTCATGATCCGCCCGCCTCAGCCTCCCAAAGTGCTGGGATTATAGGCGTGAGCCACCCCGCCTGGCCTAGTTTTATATTTTTATTAGAGATGGAGTTTTACCATGTTGGCCAAGCTGGTCTTAAACTCCTGACGTCAAGTGATCCATCCGCCTCGGTCTCTCAAAGTGCTGGGATTGCAGGCTTGAGCTACTGCACCTGGCCAAATCTAATACTTTTCAGCTAAAGTATCTAGTTTCTCTGAGTTCTAGTTTCAAATTTTCGAGGTAGAATCTTAGTCCGGCCCAGTGTCTAGATCAGGTTTCTCTTGGAACTCTGTCCCATCATTCCTCTCTGCAAATGTGTGAAGAAAGAATGGTACAAGTACTTTCATCATTGTTGAAGTACACAGGGCTACAGGGAGAGAGCGTGGCCTGAATTTTTCCCCAACGGGATCTAGTTCATAATGTATCTTCAATTTTTTTCTATCTATACCCTCCCAGAACACGTTTCTGTTATTGATCAAATAATTGTCTTTACTTTTTTTGGTGGTGGTGTGTCCTTTTCTTAGGTGGTAGCCAACATTAGATTTGTAAGCTTGCTTATTTTTTTCCTTATGAGTCTGATGTGTATAGTAGTATTTCTTCTTCATTTTATTTGAACAGATAAAGGCCTCTTTCCATTTTTATAAAACTTAAATACCATTATCACTTTAACAAATAACAGTTCCTTAATATACCTAGTTATTTACATTTAAGTTCTTCAATTGGCTCAAAAATGTCTTTTAATCTTTCTGTGATTGAGAATCCAGACACGGTCCATAGTTTCTTTTATTCTGTAAATCTATCTTTGTTCTCTCTTTTAAATTTATTTTTTGCCATTGATTTGATAGAGAAATATAGCATTTGTTCTCTAGTCTACCCCATGTTATTCTCTTACTTGTTTTCTTGTGGTATTTACTTCATTCTCTATCCCCATGTTTTTCATGGGCTGAGGATAGAGTTAGATCTTCAGGCTCAGTTAAAGTCAACCAGATTCAACCTCTTGGGGCAAAAATAATTCTTAAGAGAGTGCTGTGGACTTCAAACTTCTTTTTTTTTTTTTTTTTTGAGACGGAGTCTCGCTCTGTCGCCCAGGCTGGAGTGCAGTGGCCGGATCTCAGCTCACTGCAAGCTCCGACTCCCGGGTTCATGCCATTCTCCTCCCTCAGCCTCCCGAGTAGCTGGGACTACAGGCGCCCGCCACCACGCCCGGCTAATATTTTGTATTTTTTAGTAGAGATGGGGTTTCACTGTGTTAGCCAGGATGGTCTTGGTCTCCTGACCTCGTGATCCACCCATCTCGGCCTCCCAAAGTGCTGGGATTACCGGCTTGAGCCACCGCGCCTGGCCCAAACTTCTAATATTAAAACATGACACCAACTTGGTTTTGTGCTTACAAGCTGTTATCACTTATTTTGAAAATTAATCTGTATACTTGGATGTTCATTGATAAAGCATGTTTCTTCCTTTCTCGTTAGGAAGAGCTTGGATTTGATTGAATCTCTGCTGAGGCTTGCAGAGGTTGGGCAGTATGAGCAAGTCAAACAGCTCTTCAGCTTCCCTATCAAACACTGTCCAGACATGCTGGTATTGGCCTTACTACAAATTAACACCTCTTGGCATACCTTGCGCCATGAACTTATCTCCACTCTGATGCCAATTTTCCTTGGAAACCATCCTAACTCAGCTATTATTTTGCACTATGCATGGCATGGGCAGGTAAGATGTGACCTTGTGCTTACCATTTTTTCATCTGAATAATTGACTTTCAGAGTGTTGAGGAAGCTCAAGCAGAGAAATTTTTCTTTTTACATCTCTGAATTATTATGACTTTAGAAGTCATACTGTCATAAAACTTGTTTTATCTGTTAGAATCATGTGAGGAATAAAATATAAGATCCGAAAAGCAAGGAGGCAAAATAATATTTTTTTTTTTTTTTTTTTTTTGAGACGGAGTCTCGCTCTGTCGCCCAGGCTGGATTGCAGTGGCCCGATCTCGGCTCACTGCAGGCTCCGCCTCCCGGGTTCACGCCATTCTCCTGCCTCAGCCTCCGGAGTAGCTGGGACTACAGGCGCCCGCCACCACGCCCGGCTAGTTTTTTGTATCTTTTAGTAGAGACGGGGTTTCATCGTGTTAGCCAGGATGGTCTCGATCGCCTGACCTTTTGATCCGCCCGTCTCGGCCTCCCAAAGTGCTGGGATTACAGGCTTGAGCCACCGCGCCCGGCCGCAAAATAATATTTAATGATTTTATTTTCTTTCCCTTTTTTTTTTTTTTTTTTTGAGATGGTGTCTTGCTCTGTTGCCCAGGCTGGAGTGCAGTCTGGCTCACTGCAACCTCCATCTCTTGGGTTCAAGTGATTCTCCTGCCTCAGCCTCCTGAGGAGCTGGGATTACAGGCATGCACCACCTTGCCTGGCTAATTTTTGTATTTTTGGTAGAAGCGGGATTTCACCATGTTGGCCAGGATAGTCTCGAACTCCTGACCTCAAATGATCCATCCACCTCGGCCTCCCAAAGTGCTGGGATTACAGGCATGAGCCACCACACCCGGCCAATATTTAATAATTTCAGTATTAAGAAAGGTCTGTATTGCTGGGGCATCCCTTTTCTTTTTATACTAAGGAACTTAAACATCTATCATGGAGGTAGAAGGTACTGATGTCATATTTTCACGGGAAATGAAAGAAGATCACAGATCAATTCAATTAGCATTCTTTTCTAATTTATCTAAATCCAACATTTACATTTTATTTCAGTTTGTGCTGAAATGCCTTTCAAGCCCCTGTGCTTTTCACCTCTAATTTTGTAGAATGTGTTTGGCAAGTAAGTATTCTTTTGTCCACTGATTTTTTTCCCTCCCCCACTTTTTTTTTTTTTTTTTTTTTTTTTTGGAGAGAGGATCTTGCCCTGTCACTTAGGCTGGAGTGCAGTGGTGCAACCATGTCTCACTGCAGCCTCAACCTCCTGGGCTCAGTCAGTCATCCTGCCTCAGCCATCCCGAGTAGATGGGACCACAGGCACATGCCACCATACCCAGTTAATTTTTTGGATTTTTGTAGAGACAGAGTCTTGCCAAGTTTCCCAAGCTAATATCCTACATTATATGATACATGTAGAAAAAAAAATTTTTCTTTGTCTTTACCTCAGGTGTCCTTTTTAGTTACTTTTTATCCTTTACCCATTCTTGTAATAGTTTATATTATATACAAGTGCTTTTTACAAATTAATGAAATAAGGCTCTTTATTGTAAGTGAAAAATGATAGCCTTAGTTCTAGGTCATTCAGTTAGTTTCTCCTCCTTTCCTAGAGACTCAGTTAACATTGTAGACTTAACAGTTTACAAAATGCATGATAAACATTTAACCAAGCATTTGCAGTCCAGATGGTCTTCATTCCTTTCTCACCAAAGCTGTGAGGTAGAAAGGGCTGGTAAACAAGCTGCATCTCCTCACTTGTGATTGAATACTTGTTCTAGCAGACCATCTGCCACTCTAGGACAATTAACTGGGATATTACTTGGACATAGCAATAGTAATGATCTTGCTGTTGCTTCTATGATAAATACTCACTGAGTTCCAGCTATTTGCATCATTCATGGTTATTTCTGAAAACCAGTCTACCTGCCAGTAAAAAAAAAGAAATGGAATAAAAAAAAATCAAAGATTCTTGTTTGTGGAAATAAGATTTAGAATGTGTGTACAGGTGCCATTCCCAGAAGTAGTGATACATCCAACACTATACTGTGCAACATGAGAAATAGTTACCTCAAACTGTTTTGTTTTTATTCATATACCAGTAATTTGCATTTTAAGTAATTATGTAAACTTTATGTAACCTCATGTTCACATAATCTAGTTCACATTTTATTTTTGAAAATGATAGGCAGACTTAATATAGGACAGATAAGTTGTTTGATGAATGACTGTATGACCGAAGTTTAGGAACAGGCTTTATTTGGAATATGTAGAGGTAACTTGGCTTTGCCATAAAGAATATCATGGTAATTGCATAGTTTGAGGCTTGAACGTGATGTCAGCACAGGTATACCTGATTTTTATACAAGTTCTAGTAAAATTAACTGGGCATTTGTAATAATATCTATCACAGTGTTTAGCGGTATATCTATTTAATCTTTCTTCCCCTTCTTAGGGACAGTCTCCCTCAATTCGCCAACTTATCATGCATGCAATGGCAGAATGGTACATGAGAGGGGAGCAGTATGATCAGGCCAAATTGTCTCGAATACTTGATGTGGCCCAGGACTTGAAGGTGAGTTCAGCAGGACAGGGTGACACCAATTTATTTACTAATGAGAAATAAAGGCCGGGCGCGGCAGCTCAATCCTGTAATCCCAGCACTTTGGGAGGCCGAGGTGGGCGGATCCACGAGGTCAGGAGTTCAAGACCACCCTTACCAAAACTTGGTGAAACACCATCTCTACTAAAAACAGAAAAATTAGCCGGGCGTGGTGGTGCACGCCTGTAATCCCAGCTACTCAGGAGGCTGAGGCAGGAGAATCGCTTGAACCTGGGAGGCGTAGGTTGTGGTGAGCCAAGATTGCGCCACTGCACTCCAGCCTGGGCGACAGAGCAAGACTTCATCTCAAAAAAAAAAAGAAAAAGGAAAAAAAGTAAATGCTTATGTAACAAAGATGCTCTAGGAATAATTCACATGTAACTAACTCCTAGAATGAGTTGAGATTTAGAGGTTTCTTGAAAAGGATAGGAAGGAGAGTGACTTTAGGTAGACAAAAGTGTTTTTGATTGATCTTCCATATATTGTAAAGCTGTTTTATAGTGAAAAATTAGCTTTTCTCATAAGTTATATTAGATGCAGTTTTTGGAGAAACTAGGCATGTTTTTTCGCTTAAGCAACTCTCTGAGAATCAACAGGATCTTTTGATGAATTACTCTGTGTCTTTTTTTTTTTTTTTTTTGAGATGGAAACTTAGTCACCCAGACTGGAGTGTCGTGGCGCCTCTTGGCTCACTGCAACCTCTGCCTCCCAGGTTCAAGTGATTCTTCTGCCTCAGCCTCCCGAGTAGCTGTGACTACAGGCGCCTGCCACCATGCCTGGCTAATTTTTGTATTTTTAGTAGAGACAGGGTTTCACCATGTTGGCCAGGCTGGTCTTGAACCCCTGACCTCAGGTGATCCACCCACCTTGCCTCCCAAAGTGCTGGGATTACAGTCGTGAGCCACCATGCACAGCGTGGACTCTATATTATTAATCACTAGGTGCATTAATGTACTGGTGATGTAGTTGTGCTTAAACCTGTGTTTAGATTTTGAAAAATGGGTAGGGATAATTATTCATGCTTTGAGTCTTATTCTGCTCTAGGTTTAGTTATTTTAAAAAGTACGGTAAAGTTTGTTTGGAAGGTAGTGTCATGTATTCACCTTTAAAATGTGATCATTATTTTAGAAAATAATGACTAATGTTACCACCGAATTGTGCTAAGCTGTTTAAATTGTGACCAAGGAAGTATTAGCAGTGTGTTTTATTTGAACTTTGTGGAAAGCAAGAAACAGAATGTGGGACAGAGATAGTTTCTTAATTGCTCCACTTGCATTTTTCTAATATGCTTTGTCCTTTAGGCCTTGTCAATGCTGCTAAATGGTACTCCATTTGCCTTTGTTATTGACCTTGCTGCACTTGCTTCACGTCGTGAATACCTCAAACTTGATAAGTGGCTCACAGATAAAATTCGAGAGCATGGGGTAAGCAGGATTTGTTCATTTATTTTTCCTCTTAAATTTTGGTGGCTAAAATGACTAAAGTGCAAGTTTCAAAATTTGTGCAGCAGTAATAAACTAAAAGTAGAAAAATTTAAAAGAAACAACTTTTTGAAGTGGCAATGCAGATGTTATATATTTTGGATTTTAGTTATAGTGCTTGGTAGTTATCTTTAATCCAAAAACATTTAATATCAATTTTAAATACACTGAGAGACTTTTCTCTTCCTCAGGAGCCTTTTATCCAGGCATGTATGACTTTTTTAAAGAGACGGTGTCCTTCTATTTTGGGTGGACTTGCCCCAGAAAAAGACCAGCCCAAAAGTGCTCAACTTCCTCCAGAAACTCTGGCGACAATGTTGGCCTGTCTGCAAGCTTGTGCGGGGTAAGAAGTACATGAATGAATATGACTGTCTTTGAATTGGATTATATGAATAATTGTAGATTTGTGGAAGAAGAGGTTCAGTGAAAGTTACAGCAGTTTAAGATGGTCCAATGTTTTTTAAGTCCAAAGTCCTATACTATTTATGATACATACTAGATCCATTTGAGTTAAGGTTTTGTATCTGGTGTGAGATAGAGGTCCAAATTCATCTTTTGCATGTGAATATCCAGTTGTTTCAGGAGCATTTGTTAGAGACCACTACTTTCCCTTTTGAATTATCTCAAAGCAATTGCTTTGTTTGTGGTCTCTCTCTTTTAAGTGGCAAGGTCTTGCTGTCGACTAGGCTGGAGTACAGTGGTGCAATCATAGCTCACTGCAACCTCAAACTCCTGTATTAAGCGATCCTCCCACCTCAGCCTCCCAAGTACCTGGGACCACAGGCACATGCCACCTCTCAGCTGTTTAAATCATCTTCTTCTTCTGTTTTTTTTTTTTTTTTTTTTTTTTTTTTTTTTTGAGACGAGTCTCATTTCTGTAGCCTAGGCTGGCAGTGCAGTGGCTGATCTCAGCGCTCACTGTAGCTCCTCACTCCGGTTCTTATTCTCCGCCTCAGCCTCCCGAGTAGCTAGGGATCACAGGCTACGCCATCTCGGGCCCGGCTATTTTTTGTATTTTAGTAGAGACGGGGGTTTCACTGTGTTCACCAGGGATGGTCTCATCTCTGACCTCGTGGATCTCACGCCCCATCTCGGGCCTCCCAAAGTGCTGGGATTACAGGCTTGGACAATACGGGCCTCGCCATTTTTTAAGAGATGAGGTCTCAGTATGTTGCCCGAGCTGATCTCAAACTCCTGGGCTCAAGTGATCCTCCTGCCTCAGCCTCCAAAAGTGCTGGGATTACAGGTGCGAGTCACCACACCCAGGCTGTTTTTGGTTTCTTAATTCTGTTGATCTGTGTCTCTTAGGCCAGTTCCACAGTCTTGATCACAATAGATTTTCAGTAAGTTTTGAAGTTGGGGATTATGAATTTCCCAGGTTTGGTCTTTTTTAAGATTGTTGCAGCTCTTCTGGGTTCCTTGAATTTTCCTAGAAATTTTAAAATCAGCAAGTCAAGCCTGGGCGTGGTGGCTCACGCCTGTAATCCCAACACTTTGGGAGGCCGAGGTGGGTGAATCACGAGATCAGGAGATCAAGACCATCCTGGCTAACACAGTGAAACCCCGTCTCTACTAAAAATACAAAAAAATTAGCCACGCGTGGTGGCAGGCACCTGTTGTCCCAACTTCTGGGGAGACTGAGGCGGGAGAATGGCGTGAACCCGGGAGGCAGAGCTTGCAGTGAGCCGAGATCCCACCGCTGCACTCCAGCCTGGGCGACAGAGTGAGACTCCGTAAAAAAAAAAAAAAAAAAGAGATCAGCTAGTCAATTTTTGCAAAAAATTTGCAAAACAGCCTACTGGGAATGTTGAGAGTATTATGTTGAATTTTTAACTCATTTTTGTAAGTACTGCCATCTTAATAATAAGGTCTTTTTAATCCATGAATCTGGGATGGTTTTCTACTTATTTAGGTCTTTTAATTTTTTTTTTTTCTTTTTGAGATGTTTTTTCACTCTTGTCGCCCGGGCTGGAGTGCATTGGTGCGATTTCGGCTCACTGCAACCTCCGCCTCCCGGGTTCAAGTGATTCTCCTGCCTCAGCCTGCCGAGTAGCTGGGATTACAAGTGTGCACCACCACACGCATCTAGTTCTTGTATTTTTAGTAGAGACAGGGTTTCACCATGTTGGCCAGGCTGGTTTCAAACTCCTGACGTCAGGTGATCTGCCTCAGCCTCCCAAAGTGCTGGGATTACATGTGTGAGCCACCACGCCCGGCCTCTAATTTTTTTCAATGATATTTTTTCTTTTCAGTGTACATCTTGCACTGATTTTGTTAAATTTATTAAGTATTTATTTAACTTAATTTTTTTTTTTTTTTTTTGAGACGGAGTCTTGCTATCTCGCCCAGGCTGGAGTACAGTGGTGCGATCTTGGCTCGCTACAACTTCTGCCTCGCAGGATTAAGTGATTCTCCTGCCTGAGCCTCCCAAATAGCTTGGACTATAGGGATACACCACCCCTCCCAACTAATTTTTGTATTTTTAGTAGAGATCAGGTTTCACCATGTTGGCCAGGCTGGTCTCATCTCCTGACCTCTAGTGATCTGCCCGCCTTGACCTCCCAAAGCGCTGGGATTACAGGCGTGAGCTACCACGCCTAGCATTAACTTAATTTTTGTGTGTGTGTATGTCCCCCAGGCTGGAGTACAGTGGCATGATCATGGCTCACTGCAACCTCCACCTCCCCCGCTCAAACTTCAGAGTAGCTGGCATTACAGGTATGCACCACCATGCCCAGCTGATTTTTTATTTTTTGTAGAGACAGGATTTCACTGTCTCGCCCAGGCTAGTGTTGAACTCCTGGGCTCAAGGCATCTTACCACTTTGGCCTCCAAAAGTGCTTCAATTGATTATAGGCATGACCTTCTGCACCTGGCCCATTTTTGTAGATCTATCTGTTAGTGAAAGTGGAGTATAGAAGTATTCAATTTTTTTTTTTTTTGAGTTGGAGTTTTGCTCTTGTTGCCCAGGCTGGAGTGCAGTGGCGTGATCTCGGCTCACTGCAACCTGCACCTCCTGGGTTCAAGCAATTCTCCTGCCTCAGCCTCCTGAGTAGCTGGGATTACAGGCATGCGCCACCAAGCCCAGCTAATTTTGTATATTTAGTAGGGACGGGGTTTTTCCATATTGGTCAGGCAGGTCTCGAACTCCTGACCTCAGGTGATCCGCCCACCTTGGCGTCCCAAAGTGCTGGGATTACAGGTGTGAGCCACCATGCCCGGCCCAATTTTTTTTTTTTTTAAATTTTTTTACTTTTTTGAGACAGAGTCTGGCTCTGTCCCCCAGGCTGGAGTGCAGTGGTGTGATCTTGGTTCACAGCAACCTCCGCCTCCTAGGTTCAAGTGATTCTTGTGCCTCAGCCTCCTGAGTAGCTGGGATTACAGGTGCTCACCACCACACCCAGATGATTTTTAAATTTTTAGTAGAGATGGGATTTCACCATATTGGCCTGACTGGTCCCAAACTCCTGACTTCAAGTGATCCACTCGCCTCAGCTTCCCAAAGTGCTGGGATTACAGGCGTGAGCCACTGTGCCTGGCCTCCTGTTATTTTTTTGACCGTCTTTTTCTCCCTTCAGTTTTGTCAGTTTTTCCTTCATGTGTTTGGGGCTTTGTTTTTAAGTATATGTTTTTGTAATTGTTACATACTTCTTTATTTTATTATTATTTTTGAGATGGAGTCTTGTGTCTCGCTCTGTCGCCCTGGCTGTGGTGTGGTAGCACTGTCTTGTCTCACGGCAACCTCCTCCTCCTACGTTTCATTGATTCTCCTGCCTCAGCCTCTGGAGTAGCTGGGACTACAGGCGTGCGCCACCATGCCCAGCTAATTTTTTTTTTTTGTACTTTTAGTAGAAATGGAGTTTCACCGTGTGTCCCAGTGTGCCCTTGAACTCCTGACCTCAGGTGATCTACCCGCCTTGGCCTCCCAAAGTGATGGGATTACAGTCATGAGCCACCATGCCCGGCCTTAATGGTTACATATTTTTGATGGATTGACCCTTATTGTAAAATGTCTTTGTCTCTATTAACAGTTTTTTTCTTAAACGTTTGTTTTGTGTGATACTAGTTATAACCATTATAGTTATCTATAGTGGTTTGCTTGGTATATCTTTGTTTTTTTTTGTTTGTTTGTTTGTTTTTCCTCAAGCTATATGTGTCTTAATCTGAAGCAGGTCTCTTTTAGAGAAGGTATGGTTGGAGTGTGTTTGTGAATTTGTGTGTGTATTTACTACATTCTGCCTGTCTTGCATTTAATATATTTATTGACAATGTAGGGCTCTTTTGCTGTTAATCTTTCTATCTCTTGTCACCTTTGTCCCTCTGTTCTTCTATTATTGCCTGTCTTACTGTTAAATAAATATTTTGTAGCGTACTATCTTAACTCCTTTGTTTCTTTGACTTTATTTTTTGTTTTGTTTCTTAGTGGCTGCCTTGGGTATTAAAACTAACATTTTAACTTATTCCAATCTTTTAGTTTCAGTAGGATCCAAAATTTTCCTTTAGTATGGCTTCATCCCCTTTGCCTTGATTTTTGCCATTATTGTCATACAAATTATACCTTTATACATTATATGATCACCAAAAGGTTTATAATTCATGCAGTTATTTTTTTGAGGCAGGGTTTCATTCTGTTGCCCACGCAGGACACGATCACAGCTCAGTGCAGCCTCAGCCCTCCAGACTCAAAGCAATCCTCCCAGGTAGCTGGGACCACAAACATGTGCCACCACACCTGATAAATTTTTTTATTTTTTGTAAAGTTGAGGTCTCAGTATGTTGCTCAGTCTGGTCTCGAACCTCTGGGCTCAAACTGATCTCCCGTTTTAGCTTCCCAAAGTGTTTGGATTACAGCAATGAGCCACTGCACTCAACCCGGTTGTTCTTTAATTAGAAGATTCATACTGTCCTTCATATTTACCTGTGTATCTTTGCCAGTATTTTTTCATACGGATTCAGGTCAGTGTTCAGTGTCTTTTCATTTCAGCCAGGATTCTTGAATTTTTCTTGTTTCAGCAGGACTGCTAGCAATGAATTACCTCTTTTTGTTATCTAGGGAATATCCTAATTCCTCCTGTATCTTTGGGGATAGCTTTGCCAGATGAAGGATTCCTGGTTGGCATTCCTTTTCTTTGAACATTTTGAATATGCTCCCCCACTGCTTTCTGTCCTCCATGGTTTCTGATGAGACATCAGCTGTTAATTTATTGAGTATTGTATGTGATGAGTTGCTTCTGTCTTGCTGCTGGTAAGATACTCTCCTTGTCTTTTTTCTTTCATCAGCTTGATTATGTTGTTCTAGGTGTGAATCTCTTTGAGTTTATTCTACTTAGAATTTATTGAATTTCTTGGATGTCTAGATTAATGTTTTTTATAAAACTTACAGGGTTTTCAGTCATTATTTCTACAAATCTTTCCGTACCTTTTTCTTCTCTCTTTGTACTCCCTTTATGTTTGTGGTGGCACACTCAGTGGTGCTCCACATGTCTCTTGAGTTCTCAGCCCCTCCCACCCCGTTTTTTTTTTTTTTTTTTTTTTTTTTTTTCATTTTCTCAGGCTAGATAATTTTAATTGATCCATCTTCAAATGAACTCTTTTGTCTGCTTGAATGTATGGTGGGACACGTGGTTAGTGAAACTTTATTACAGTTACTGTACTTTTTCTGTTTGGTACGTTGTAGAGTGTAGTGTCTGACGGGAAAAAACAAATTTCTGTTTGGTTCTTGGCTTTTTTCTTTTTTTTTTTTTTTTTTTTTTTTAGACGGAGTCTCGCTCTGTCGCCCAGGCTGGAGTGCAGTGGCCGGATCTCAGCTCACTGCAAGCTCCGCCTCCCAGGTCTACGCCATTCTCCTGCCTCAGCCTCCCGAGTAGCTGGGACTACAGGCGCCCGCCACCTCGCCCGGCTAGTTTTTTGTATTTTTTTAGTAGAGACGGGGTTTCACCGTGTTAGCCAGGCTAGTCTCGATCTCCTGACCTCGTGATCCGCCCGTCTCGGCCTCCCAAAGTGCTGGGATTACAGGCTTGAGCCACCGCGCCCGGCCTTGGCTAATTTCTATGGACATGCTTTTTGAGATAATATTCTTATGCTTTCCTTCAGTTCTTTTGATATACTTTCCTTTAAATGTGCTCAGTAGTGGCTGGGTGTCGTGGCTTCAGCCTGTAATCCCAGCAGCCCTTTGGGAGGGCTGGATCACCTGAGATCAGGAGTTTAAGACCAGCCTGACCAACATGGCAAAACCCCGTCTTCACTAAAAATGCAAAAATTAGCCAGGTGTAGTGACAGGCGACTGTAGTCCCAGCTATTTGGGAGGCTGAGGCAGAAGAATTGGTTGAACCCAGGAGGCGGAGGTTGCAGTGAGCCAAGTTTGTGCCACTGCACTGCAGCCTGGGCAACAGAGTAAGACTCTGTCTCAAAAATAAATAAAATAAAATAAAAATAAAATAAATAAAATGCAAATAAATGTGTTCTCTGAACCTATTTAAGGTAACCGATTTGAACTCCTTGTCTAGTAAGGCCAACAGCTGTGCTTCCTCAAGGATCATTTCTGCTGATAGCTTTCCAGCCCTTCGTGTGAGACACCCTTTTGTTTCTTTACAGGTCTTGTAATTTTTTTGTTGAAAACAGACAACTTTAAATAATATGGCATTTCCTGAAATCAGATCTTCCCTCTTCAGCAGAGCGTATTGTTCGTTATTGCCCTTTTTCTGTTTAGTGACTTTCCTAAACTAATTCTCTTCTTTATAATAGTTGGCTACTGAAGTTCCTGCTTGGTTAGCCTTGTTGTCAGCTAAGATTGACAGAGATTTTCTTAAACCTAATCTTGGGAATCAATAATTAGTTTTTACTCTGGGAGAGTCTTAGATGTTCTTTGGGGCTGACTTTCAGCACTAAGCCAGGCAGTTCACAGCCACCTTAGTATTTACTTCCAAAGTTTTTTTTCCTCTCTCTCTCTTTTTTCTTTTTTTTTTTTAAATTGAGACAGAGTCTCACTCTGTTGACCAGGATGGAGAGCAGTGGCACGATCTCAGCTCACTACAACCTCCACCTCCCAGGTTCAAGCGATTCTCCTGCCTCAGCCTCCCGAGTAGCTGGGATTACAGGTGCACACCACCACGCCTGGCTAATTTTTGTATTTTTAGTAGAGACGGAGTTTCACCATGTTGGCCAGGATGGTCTCGATCTCTTGACCTCGTGATCTGCCTGCCTCAGCCTCCCAAAGTGCTGGGATTACAGGCTTGAGTCACCGCACCTGGCCCAAAGTTTTTTACAGATTTTTTTTTTTTTTCCGAGATGAAGTTTTGCTCTTGTTGCCCAGGCTGGAGTGCCAGTGGTGCAATCTTGGCTCACTGCAACCTCCACCTCCTGGGTTCAAACTGTTCTCCTGCCTCAGCCTCCCAAGTAGCTAGGATTGCAAGCATGCACCATTACGCCCAGCTAATTTTGTATTTCTTTTAGTAGAGGTGGTTTCTTATGTTGATCAGGCTGGTCTCGAACTCCCAACCTCAGATGGTTCGCCCGCCTCCCAAAGTGGTGGGATTACAGGTGTGAACCACCGTGCCTGGCCTTCTTTACAGATTTTTAGTTAGCCTGTGGTTTGCTCCAACTGTGATAGTCTTCCATCTCGGACAGGCAGTCAGTTTCAGACAATTACTTTCAAATGTTCTTTGCAAACACCTCATGCAGAAGAGGTTTTCGTTTGGGTCAGTTTTTAGATCAAATAAATCCAACCTTGTCATGGTGTTCTCACACAGACTCCCTATACAGGTGAAATCATGACAGTTCACTGAGAAGGAGACTTTGATGTTTTAACCCTGTTTTGACTCACTTCTCAGGCTTCTGGTTTTCATTGTGATTGAGAGCTGTCAGCTTCTAAGCTTGCTGTGTAGCTGGAGATGGGAATAATAGGGTAAATTAATATGCTAGAAAGCTTGATAGTCTCTTGAATAAACGTTTCCTACTTGTTTATAAGCCTTTGGTTAATTTCCAAAGTTCTGAAAAAGTTGATTCAGATACTTTTCTAGTTGCTTGTATGAAGGAAAGGATGTCAGCCCATACCCTATCGTTTTGCCTTGTGAGAATGTATTTTTTTTTTCTTTTTTTTGAGACGATGTCTTGCTCTGTTGCCTCCGATTAGCTGGGATTACAGGCAAATACCACCATCCTCGCCTTTTTTTTTTTTTTTTTTTTTAAATGGAGCTTCACCATGTTGCCCAGGATGGTCTCAAACTCCTGAGCCGAGGCACTCTTCCTATGCTGGGATTACAGGTATGAGCCACCACACCTGGCCAGCATTCTTTCTTTTTGTTGTTGTTTGAATAGTCTCGCTCCGTTACCCAGACTAGAGTGTAGTGATGTGATCACTCACAGGCTCAAACAATCCTCTCTGCATCCTAAAGTCCTGGGATTATTGGCATAAGCCACCTATGCTCAGCCTTTTTTTTCCCCTCCCCCCTTGAGGTCTTACTGTGTTGTTGAACAGCCTGAAGTTCAACAGGCACAATCATAGCTCAATGCAACCTTGAACTCCTGGCTTAGTCTTCCTGCCTGAGCCTTGTGAATAGGTGGTCCTATAGATGCATGCCACTATGCTTGGCCTGATGGTCTTTTTGTCATAATTAGAGAGAAACGTGCCTCTAACACCTAGTAGTAGAAACCAATGATACTAGGCTGGGTGCAATGGCTCACACCTGTAATCCCAGCACTTTGGGAGGCCGAGGGTGGGTCACCTGAGGTTGGGAGCACAAGACCAGCCTAATAAACATGGAGAAACCCCGTCTTTACTAAAAATTAGCCGGGCGTGGTGGTGCATGCCTGAAATCCCAGCTACTCGGGAGGCTGAGGCAGGAGAATCGCTTCAACCGGCAGAGGCAGAGGTTGGGGTGAGCCAAGATCTTGCCATTGCACTCCTGCCTGGGCAACAAGAGTGAAACTCTGTCTCAGAAATAAAATAATAAAAGAAACCAATGATACTGTCTACAAACATTCCACATTGCACAAGACTGACTTGTACAAGAAATAATTATTCATTCCAAAGCACTCTGCTCTATAAGCTCTAAATGTTCTGCAGTTTCAAGTTCTAAAGTGTAGCCTTTTACATTTATACATTTTAATCCATCTGCAGTGGAATATTCTGCAGAGTTAATTGCTTGTTAAAATTGCACAGAATGTTTTTATTGTAAGAAGGCAGTTTACCTAACTTTTGGGTTTCAATTAATTTCTTTTTTTTTTTTTTTTTTTTTTTTTTTTT
>NW_022161332.1:0-18290 GCF_008728515.1 Papio anubis
GTTGTTTGGTAGAATATTCTGTAAATGTATCTTAAGTCTGTTTGCTCTAGGGCATAGTTTAAATCTTTTGTTTCTTTCTTGACTTTCTGTCTTGATGACCTCTCTAGTGCTGTCAGTGGAGTACTGAAGTCCCTCAGTATTATTGTATTACTGTCTATCTCATTTCTTAGGTCTAGTAGTAATAGTTATATAAATTTGGGAGCTCCAGTGTTAGGTGCATATATATTTAGGATTGTGATATTTTCCTGTTGGACAAGTCCTTTTATTATTATATAATGTCCCTCTTTGTCCTTTTTAACTGCTGTTGCTTTAAAGTTAGTTTTTTCTGATATAAGAATAGTTACTCCTGCTCACTTTTGTGGCCATTTGCATGGGGTATCTTCTTCTACCCTTTTACCTTAAGTTTATATGACCCTTTATGGTTATGGGAGTCTCTTGAGGGCAGCAGATACTTGCTTGGTGCATTATTATCAATTCTACAATTCTGTGTCTTTTAAGTGGAGCATTTAGACTGCTTACATTCAATGTTAGTATTGAGATGTGAGGTACTGTTCCATTCATCCTGCTATTTGTTGCCTGGATACCTTGGTTTTATTCAGTTATTTATTGTATTTTTGTTTTATAGGTCGTGTGAGATTCATGCTTAAAGAGGTTCTGTGTTGATGTGTTTCCAGGATTTGTTTCAAGATTCGGAGCTCCTTTTAGCAGTTATTGTAGTGCTGGCTTGGTAGTGGCAAATTCTCTCAGTATTTGTTTGTCTGAAAAAGACTGTTATCTTTTTTTTTATTTATGGACTTTAGTTTTGCTGGATATAAAATTCTTGGCTGATAATTTTTTTTTAAGGAGGCTGCAGATAGGCATGCATGCTCATTTGAGGTGTTCTTCCGTTATTGAAGATTACGAAAATCGCATGTGTTGAAAAGCATTTGGGATTATTTACTTGATGAGTACTCATTTATTTTTGTATTAATTTGATACCATATATAAACAATATATAAACATAGGTATGGACATATACATATATGTGATACCACATAGAACATATACATTTGCACATAAAGATAAATACTTCAGATTTTTGATTTTAAAACTTTATGCGTGGAACCCATAAGACTCACTATTTAAAAAAAAAAAAGTTGGGTTTAAATTGTGCTCTTGTAGGTAGAAAAAGTTAACAGTTATCTGAGGAAGCCCTTGCTGAGTTATAGTGAAAGTAAGTAGTAAATTTACATCTCACTGCAGAGAGAGAGACAGAGAGAAAGAGAGAGAGAGAATTTGGGTATGTTCAAGGAAGATTAAAAATAGATGCCAAAGTAATACAACAATGATAGAAATTTATAGCAGGATTTTATAAAGAGACCAATTTTATTGACATACATAACTTTTATTTTGGTCTCTGTTTTCCAACTGTACTCCAGGAAACACACTACACAGGCTCCCTTCTTAAGTGCTGGTGGGCCACTGCACATGCAGACAGCCCACTTTAAGGGAAGAATCAGGGGAGAAGAGATACAGACTCCAGAATTATGCCAACATACAAAAGCCTAAGTCAAAGGTCAAACCAAACGCATGATATCTCATCACCTGTTTGGTCCTATTTTCAGTGTAGTTTACTTTCTTTAATTTCTGCTCTAAAGCTTTTAAATAAATTTTCACTCTTGCTGTGAAACTTGCCTCAGTCTCTTCTTCTGTCTTATGACCCTTCGTTGAATTCTTTCTTCTGAAGAAACAAGAATTGAGGCTACTGCAGACTTGTACAGATTTGCTGCCACTAATATACTTTAGTGCCATTCTACATGATAGAATATATATATATATACACACATGTATATAAAAAACATATATGTATTAATAGAGGCCTTGAATCTACATTCTTGTTGCACTTTATGTAAACAATCCAGGTATAAGGCTAAAACTTATTTTGGAAATACATTGGTGCCAAATGATTTCTATTTCATAAAATGGGAAACAGGAGTGGGAAAATTATTTTTCAGAGGAAAACAACAGAACAACAATTATTAAATTTTAGATGTGTTCATTTTTTTTGAATTTTGTTATTTACCTACAATTTGGACTGAATCGTACATTTTTTCCTGGCCAGAAGTTTCAAAACTAATGGTTTCAGAATTTTCTTCCATTTTTCCTCCATTTTGGTATTATGTAAATTTAAACTGTGCTTTTCAATTTTGTATCATTTTTTTAAATTACACTTTTAAGTTCTGGGATACATATGCAGAACCTGCAGGTTTGTTACATAGGTATACACGTGCCATGGTGTTTTGTTGCACCAATTAACCCATCATCTACATTAGGTATTTCTCCTAATGCTATCTCTCCCCTAGCCCTCTACCCCCCAACAAGCCCCAGTGTATGATATTCCCCTCCCTGTGTCCATGTGTTCTCATTGTCCAACTCCTACTTATGAGTGAGAACATGCAGTGTTTGGTTTCCTGTTCCTGTGCTAGTTTGCTGAGATTGGTGGTTTCCAGCTTCATCCATGTCCCTGAAAAGGACATGAACTCATCCTTTATTATGGCTGCATCGAATTCCATGGAGTATATGTACCACCTTTTCTTTATTCAGTCTATCATTGATAGGCATTTGGGTTGGTTCCAAGTCTTTGCTATTGTGAATAGTGCCACAATAAACAGATGTGTGCATGTGTGTTTATAGTAGAATGATCTATAATCCTTTGAGTATATACCCAGTAATGGGATTAGTAGGCCAAATGGTATTTCTTGTTCTAGATTCTTGAGGAATCGCCACACTGTCTTCCACAATGGTTGAACTAATTTACACTCCCACCAACAGTGTAAAAGCATTCCTATTTCTCCACATCCTCTCCAGCATCTGTTGTTTCTTGACCTTTCAATGATCACCACTCTAACTGGTGTGAGATGGTATCTCATTGTGGTTTTGATTTTCATGTCTCTAGTGACCAATGATGATGAGCTTTTTTTCATATATTTGTTGGTCACATAAATGTCTTATTCGGCGAAGTGTCTGTTCATGTGCTTTGCCCACTTTTTGATGGGGTTGTTTTTTTTCTTGTAAATTTGTTTAAGTTTCTTGTAGATTCTGGATATTAGCCTTTTTTCAGATGGGTAGATTAAACCTTGCAAGCTGAAACTAGACGACTTAAGTAAACTTCTGGAGAAATCATAGCAACTTATATATAAGCAACCTTTATTCCTGCTGATGAGTAGACAACACAAAAGGTACACATGAACCCTGGATTCAGACTGCAATTCAGAGAATTGTGTCAGATTGCCACTGCAATTGGAAGATGCTTCAGAAACCCTAGAAAACCTAGTCTATAGTCTGCTGCAGACATTACAGGTGAGCCAACATACAACTGAAAGGGTTAGAGTGATGTTTGCCAAACAAACTGCTCTAATTGAAGCAGCAGTTGTGTGACTTAGTATGGTTCCAGAATTATATGGTCCCTTTGTTACTGCAACTTCCCATTGCCCTTTTCTGCTTTGTTTCCTCCACTTTTCCATGGGACATGACTGCTTAAGAATGAGCCTTCCTAGACATATAGGATCAGATGAAACATACGGCCACAGGGATCTTCTAAAATGCATTCCCTGAGAGCTTTTGAAGAATTGGGGGGCCAGGTGTGCTGGCACAGGCCTGTAATCCCAGCACTTTGAGAGTCCAAGGCAGGAGGATCACTTGAAACCAGGAGTTTAAGACCAGCCTAAGCAACAAAGGCAGACCAAGTATTTACAAAGCAAAATAAATCAAATTATCCAGGTACAGTGGTGCATACCTATAGTCTCAGATACTTGGGAGGCTAAGATGGGAGGACCGCTTCAGCCCAGGAGTTCAAGTCTGCAGTGAGTACACTCTAGTCTAGGTGACAGAGCAAGATTGTGTCTCTTAAAAAAAAAAAAGAAAAGAAAGAAAAGAAAAAGAATGGGGTAAACAGGAAAGCCAAAGATCTCAGGCATCTCCGGACGATTTCCTGAACAAATTGTTTTTTCTTGGCTTCAAAACCTTTCAAGATGTATGTTTCTTTGCAAAAGAAAGACATGCTGATTGTAACTTTGGGTGAACAATCAAAATCTAGCTCCTAAAACTGAAGTATTTTAACTCTCATTCTGATAATATTTATTTTCTGAGGCACAGAAGAAAGACAAGATTAGATCAACTGTTTTTCTGCCCACTCCATCTCTTCCTACCTGCCTACCCTCCTTTAATAAAATGCATAAATACTAAGCCTCCTGAAACCTCTGCAGAGAAAACACAAGCCACCGAAGTTTTTTGCAACTCATGTTTTCCCAGGGTGCAGTGTCAAGCTCTGGCTCAATAAAACTCGATTGTTCAAGACCCTTGCCTCAGTCAGTCATTCTGGATAACCACCATGAGACCTGCAAAGCCCTTCAGTAATCTGTTGTCTGCCTTGTTGATGTGTATCTAGGTGAGTCAGATCTTCTTAAGTCAAACACTCTTCTTCCATTTCTGCCTTTCCCAACCCTACCACGCAGTGCTGTGTGCTCTGATCTGACCCCAGCTCTCAGGTTGTTTGTATTGGTCTAAGAAAGCAAGACCAGGAAGGGCAGGTTGAGAAGGAAGTAAGAGGTCAACAGCCATGGAACATGGCAGGTGGGGCTGTCTTGGCTCAAAGCCACACTCCCTGGGTGCATTTTATGAATTTTTCAGATTTGGAATCTTTTCCCTGTGTGTCTATCTGGAAACTCACCCTCCTCCTACTTTCTTCTCCTTACACTTTCTTTTTCTAGTGCATTTGTTTATGGCCAGAGAACGGCCATGCAAATAGTTGACAATAGAATAAAAAAATGATCTTTTGTGAGACTTGGAACCTGGCCTTTCTTTTTTCCAAAAAAGATTGAGGTTTCTAAAAGCTAGCTTTTATGCAGGGCTGTGCAGTTGTGAGTGTAGTGTTAGGGAACAGGTGCATAAGAGAAGGATGAGACAGAAAACAAAATGCTGGCTGTCAAATCCTGAAAGTAAATGGGACAAAAATCATTTTTGAAGGTGGATGTCATTCAGGAGACCTCGTAAATCTTAGAGTGTCCTCTTACCGGATGAAGTGGAGGATGAGGTTAAATTATGGAGTGAGGAGAGAGTGGGCACATACTTCTATGCCACAGTTTTGTTTTTTTTTTTTATAATCTGTAGAAATGGGGATGGTGGCACTTAGGATTTTTTGTCAGGACTGTAGCTACATGAAAATCTCTTAGGCTAGAGTCTGTTGAATAGTGAGTGCTGCATCAGTGTGTGAGCTATTATAATTATGGGAGTAGGCAAAAGTGCCACCCTGGTCATCCAGAGTGTGGAGGTAGTTTCCAGTCAGGGTCCAGGCAGGCCAGCTGGAGATGAAGCTCGTTAGTGAGGAAGCTTAACTTCCAGGAGTAGTATTTAGGAGGAGTAACTCATGCACAACATTTTGTAAACATACCTTTACCCAACAGTAGGAATGCTCCGAGTGGGTGTGGCTTCCGTGACAATCATTATCTCCTGGGAATCTAAGAATGTATCCAAGGCTCAAATGGCATTGATGTAAACCAAACCCAGAAATAGGCTTCAGGGCTGCCTTGAAGATAGCATTCATGTTGAAAAAGGAAAGCATTCATCTTGCTAAAGGAATACCCTCTTCAGGCCCAGGCCATTATTTTTGTTTTTGTGCTATCCTAATTTTTAAGTTGTAAGGAGAAAGACTGAAGAATAAAATAATGAAGTGCACGTATGAAATAACAGGGTTGAATTGATACTGGTATGTGTAAGTTAAGAGAAATGGTGTATAAATTTTGTGTGAACATAAAAAGGATTTCTTGTTGCAAACAGACCTCTCCATATAAGTAATACCCATTGCCTTGAGTGGATAGCAGACTCTATCAGAAGAACATACCATCAGAGTCATGAGAGAATAGGTAGTGTGCCTCTTTGATTGACAGGTTAGACTGAGGAAGTTACTGAAGAGAAAGGAGTTGAAGGAGAAGATGGTTGAGGGCAAGAAAAATGGGATGGTGAAAGGAAAGGACTGAAACGAATGTTTACTGAGGGCTCATTAGGTACCATGCTCTGTGACTAATGTCTTACGCATGCTAATTTACTCTTCCATTGTCATTTTCTGACTGCAGATGAGGAAAGAGGCTGAGGGAGGTCAAAGGAGTGGCCTAGGGTCATCCAACCACTTCATAGCAGAGCTAGTATATTTCACTGTGGTTTGTGCAGACAGAAAGATGAGACATGGAAAGAAGGCAAAACATATTTTTATTGTGAGTAATGTTTATGATAGTGACATGTATGAAGCAGAATAATAGCCTCTTAAAAATGTCCACATCCGGGCTGGGTGCGGTGGCTTATGCCTGTAGTCCCAGCACTTTGGGAGGCTGAGAAGGGCAAATCATGAGGTCAGGAGTTCGAGACCAGGCTGGTCAACATGGTGAAACCCTGTTTCTACTAAAAATGCAAAAATTAGCTGGGCGTGGTGGCGGGCACCTGTAATCCCAACTACTTGAGAGGCTGAGGCAGGAGAATCATTTGAATCTGGGAGGTGGAGGTTGATGTAAGCTGAGATCACCCTACTGCATTCCAACTGGGGCAACATGAATGAAACTCTGTCAAAAAAAAAAAAAATCCACATCCTAAGACTTGGAACACATGCGTTTATTTTCTTGGAAAAAGCACTGTTGAACGGTGATGCAGTTGAGTATCTTGAGATGGAAAGCTTATTCTGGATTATCTGGGTGGCTCCCAGTGTCATCATAAAGGTCCTTGTAAGTGAAAGAGAAAAGCAGGAGGGTCAGGGGGAGAATTATACAGCCTGAGAGACTCCGCTGGCCATTGCTTGCTGTGAACATGTGTGACAAGACAAAATTACTACTAATTTAGTTATAGATGTAATTGGCTTTTATTTGTCATTTATGATTTGGGGCAGCTCTCTCTCTACAGATACAGTGATAACTTCCCCTGGGCAATACAATAACAAAACAATGGGTTTTGACAAATGCGGATCAGTAAACAAAGCCATAGAAATAAATTCATTGGTTAACGTCAGAGTACTTCAGGTCACTTTTTTTGGTAATAGTTAAAGCAGAGGGGACTTCCTTATTATGCTCACTCAGGTTCACTGGAATCTTCTTTTTACAGAAAAATATGATCTGTTTTGAGAGCTATCTGCTTCCTTAAATTTTCAGTGGGAGTATACAACGTCTAACATATGTGGCTCTATTTTGAAGTGTCTGTACTCTCACTTAGGTGAGAATATGATCAAAACTTAAAGAATTAGCATTATTCTCAATAACCATAATTTTGGGCTTCCATCATTTCTTTTCTTTTTTATTTCAATTTCCTTTGTCTTTTAAAAATATTTTTTATACTTTATGTACTAGGGCACATGTGCTGTCACAATACGCACATTTGTTACATATGTATACATGTGCCATGTTGGTGTGCTGCACCCTTTAACTCGTCACTTACATTAGCTGTATCTCTATCCTTCCCCTCCCCTACCCCCAGCAGACCCACGAGTAATGTGATGTTCCCCCCTTCCTGTGTCCAAGTGTTCTCATTTTCAATTCCCACCTATGGTGAGGGGCAATGCGGTTTTGTGGTTTTCTCTGTTCCTGTGATGGTTTGCTGAGAATGATGGTTTCCAGCTGCATCCATGTCTTTATAGGACACGAACTCATATCATTTATTATGGCTGCATAGTATTTATTCCATGGTGTATTTGTGCCACATTTCTTAATCCAGTCTATTATTGATGGTCATTTGGGTTGGTTCCAAGTCTTTGCTATTGTGAATCCTCCCCAATAAGCATGTGCATGTCTCACTATAGCAGCATGATTTATAATCCTTTGCATATATATACCCAGTAGGATGGCTGGGACCATTCATTGTTCTTGTTCTAAGATCCTTGAGGTGCCATACTGTCTTCCCTACCATTTCAAACCTAGTCTGGTGCCTGTGAGGTATAAAGGTGTTCCTATTTCTCCACATCTGTCTCAGTACCTGTTGTTCCTGACTTTGTAGATTGCCATATGCTGGCTGGTGTGAGATGGTGGCCATTGTGTTTTGGTTGCATGTCTCTAATGGCAAGTGACGATGAGCGACATCGTAGTGATACTGTTGGCTTGCATGAAGTGTCTTCTTTTGAAGTCATCTGTTCATATCCTTTCTCCTTTGCTTTTTGTGATGGGGTTGTTGTTTTTTTTTCTTGTAAGAGATTTGTTTGAGTTCTTAGTAGGTTCTGGATGTTGCCCTTTGTCAGATGAGTGAGTGCAAAAATGTTCTCTCCCATTCTGTGGGATTGCCTGTTCACTGTGATGGTAGTTTTTCTTTGCTGCATTGCGGCTCTTTAGTTTAATTAGATCCCGTTTGTCAATTTTGGCTTTGTTGTCATTACTTTTGGTGCTTTAGACATGTAGTCCTTGCCCATACCTATATCCTGAATGGTATTGCCTGAGTTTTTTTTCCAGGGTTTTATGGTTTCTAGAAGTTTTAACATTTAAGTCTTTAATCCATCTTGAATTAATTTTTTGTTTTAAGGTGTAAGGCAGGGATCCAGTTTAGCTTTCTACTTACGGTATCCCAGCACCATTTGCATGAAATGAGGGAATCCTTTCCCCATTTCTTGTTTTGTCAGGTTTGTCAAGATCAGATGGTTGTAGATGTGTGTTATTGGCGCAGGGGCTCTGTTCTGTTGCATTGGTCTACTCCTACTTTGGTACGCGAAGTGCCACGCACTACTGAATTACTGCGCCTGGTAAAGTTTGATCAAAGGTAGTGTGATGCACTCAACTTTGTTATTTTCTAAGCAGAATTATCTTAGCGAGGTCGGATATTTTTGGTTCATATATAAACTTTAAGGTAGTTTTCTCTAATTCTGCGAAGAATGTCATTGCTAGCTTACTGGGGATGGCATTGAATCTATCGTACAACCTTGGGCCGGTATGGCCATTTTCATGATATTGATTCTTCTATATCCATAGCAGGCATGAAATGTTCTTCCATTTGCTTGTGTCCTCTTTTATTTCATTGAGCAGTGGTTTGCAGTTCTCCTTGAAGGTCCTTCACATCCCTTGTAAGTTGGATTCCTAGGTATTTTATTCTCTTTGAAGCAATTGTGAATGACAGTTTATTCATGATTTAGCCCTCTGTTTGTCTGTTATTGGTGTATAACTTTCTTGTGATTTTACCACATTGATTTTGTCTCCTGTGAGACTCTTCTGATTTCTGTCAAGCTTAAGGAGATTTTACAGGCTGTAGAGGCGATGGGGTTTCTAAATATATACAATCATGTCATCTGCAAGCAGGGACAATTGAGTTCCTACTTCTCCTAATTGAATACTCTTTATTTCTTTCTCTTGCCTCATTGCCTAAGTTGAGATTCCAACACTCTGTGAATAGGTGGTGGGAGAGACATCCCTGTCTTGTGCCAGTTTCAGGGATGGCAGGTTTCGCCCATTCAGTATGATATCGGCTGTGGGTTTGTGATAAAGAGCTCTTATTATTTTGACGCGATTCCATCTAATCACCGGATGATGAGTTTTGTTGAAGGGGTGTTGAATTTTGTCAAAGGCCTTTTCTGCATCTCTTGAGGTAATCATGTGATTTTGTTTTGATTCTGTTTACTTACTGTTGTTTATTGGAACATATATTGCCGAGACTAACATTAGAATGTACCAGTCATTGTGGATAAGCTTTTGATGTGCTGCTGGGGTTTCCTTAAATGTTATTAGGGTTTTACATAGAGGATGTAGTCTAAAATTCTCTTTTTTCATTAATATCTACTTACCCCAGAAACATCAGGATGATGGTCTCAGAAAATGGGGTTAGGGAAGATTCCTTTTTCTGTGTGATTGGAATAGTTTCAGAAGGAATGGTACCAGCTCCTCCTTATGCCTCTAGTAAGTGTGGCTGTGGAATCTGTCTGGTCCTGGACATTTTTTGTTTAGTGACATATTAATTATTGCCTCAATTTTCAGAACTACTATTGGTCTCTTCAAAGTTCAACTTCTTCTAGTTTAGGCGAGTGTATGTCCAGGAATTTATTCTTCTAGGTTTTCTAGTTTCCTTTGTATAGGGGTGGGCATAATTGTTGCCTGATTGTGGTTTGTATTTCTGTGGGTCAGTGGTGATACACGCATCATTTATTATATGTGATTCTTCTCTGCTTTTCTTCTTTATTAGTCTTGCTAGCCGTCTATCAGTTTGGTGATCTTTTCAAAAAACCAGGCTCTTGGATTCATATTAGTTTTGAAGGGACTTTTGTGTCTCTATCTTCCCTCTGTAGAGTGCCTTCTACCTTATCTATCCTGCTCTTAACATTTTCCTTCATTTTCAACTTTGGAGATCTGTAATTATATGTCTTGGAGTTGCTTTTGAAAGTATCTTTCAATTATTCCTCTGTGGTACCAGTTTTGAATGTTGGCCTGCTTGCTAAGGTTGGGGTTTTCCTGGATAATATGCCAGAGTGGTGTTTTTCCAACTCAAGCTTCATTTCTCTGATCATTTTCAGGTACAATCAGATGTAAGGAGTTTGGTCTTTTACATAATTAACTAAATTCCGGAGGCTTTGTTCATTCTTTACTTTTCTCTAGGATTCCTCTTCTCGCGTCATTTTCACGTTCCATTTTGATCTTCAGTTAAGGCCTTTAACACCAATTGGTAGGTTGGTTCACTGATGCTTGTGCATTTGTCACATTATTTCTCATCCTAAAAGTTTCAAACATCAGGTCGTTTAAGGACTTCTCTCTGCATTAGTTGTTCGTAGCCATTTGTCAAATCTTTTTCAACGTTTGTAGTTTGCTTCCTCCTGGGTTCATGCTTCCTCCAAGCACAAGCTCAGAGAAGTTTGATTGTCCTGAGAGCCTTCTCTCAGCTTCGTCAAAGTCGTTCTCTCCATCTTTATTGCCGTTGCTGGCAAGGCACAATGCTCTCCCTTAGGAGGAAGAGGGGCTCTGATTTTAGAATTTTCAGCTTTTGCTTTCTTTTTCCCCAACTTTGTGGTTTTATCTGTCTTTGGTCTTTGATGATGGTGACATACAGATGGGGTTTGTTGTCGGATCTCCTTTCTGTTTCGGTTTCCTTGTAACAATCAGGACCCAGCCCTCAATACTGCAGGTCTGTTTGGAGTTTGCTTGAGGTCTACTCCAGACCCTGTTGCTTAGGTATCAGCTGTGGGAGAGCACTGCAGTGAATATTGCTGGAACAAGCGGAGAATGTTGCTGTCTGATCATTCCTCTGGAAGCTTCATCTCAAGTTATACCCACGACCATGTAAAGTGTGGTGTGTCAGTCTGCCTCTAGGTAGGGATGTCTCCCAGTTAGGCTGCTGGGGTGAGAGGACCCATACATGAGCAGTCTGTTTCGTTCTCAGATCTCAACTCCATGCTGGGCGAGCCACTAAGTACCAGCTATGGAATAGGGGGGACATTTGCATGGGGCAGGGGAAGTTTTCTGCCTTTGTTTGTCTATGCCCATGTCCCAGGGTGGAGTCTGCAGAGGCAGGCAGGCCTCCTTGAATAGGTGGTCTCCATCCAGTTCAAGCTTCCTGGCTTCACTTTGTTTACCCTCTCACTTGAAGCCTTGCCTCTCTCTCTGCTGGTGGGCACCCCTCCACCAGCCTCGTGCACGCCTTGTAGTTAGACTCAGACTGCTGTGCTGGCAGGCTGAGGGAGAGCTCCATGGAGGCATGGGACCCTCTGAGCCCAGGTGCAGGATAGATCTCCTGGTGTACCCGTTTGCTTTAGGCACATGGTAAGTGTAAAGTACTAGGGTGGAGATGGGCCTGCGATTTCCAAGTGTTGTGTGCTGGTTCCCTTTAGTAGGAAAATTCCTTTGCCTGCACTTCCCTGGTAGGGTACTTTCTGCCGTGCTTCTGCTCTCCAGCATGGATTAGGCTGCACCTACTTCCATCCTGCACCCAATGTCCAGGCGCCCAGAGTAGAGATGAACCCATTACCTGTTGAGGCCAGAAATCACCCGTCTTCTGTGTTGTCATGCTGGGAGCTGGGCTGGCTGTTCCCTGTGGCCGGCAGGCCACTCTTCCTTTTCTTTTTTAAATGGAGTCTGGCTCCTGGGCTGGATTGCAGTCACTCCATGATCTCCAGCTCACTGCAGACTCGCCTTCACGAGTTCAGCCGCTCCTTATCCCAAGTAGCTGGGATGATATTGGGAATCTGGCCAGCAGCCACGCCATACAGCAAGTCTCTTTCTTTGTTTCCCAGGTGGATTGGCAGGTCGAAATAAAAAAGACACACACACACGATGGTGGCTACAGGTCCAGGGGGGTCATTTGCCTTCTGGTCCCTCACGATGCCACCAATGTACTGGATATACCCAAGCATTTTATTATTAAGTTTTAGTGAAGGTGGAATTTTAGGTTAAGAGGGGATTCATTGTTGTTTGATTATGAGGTGAGATGGTCACATGGGATGGAAGGAGTGCTAACCTCTCAACATCTTTATGCAGCAATTATGCAGAGATAAGAATTTACAGCACCAGTGGTAATTGCATCAGCAATTTCTAACAGAGCCTTAAAACAGAAACACAGTCAATCCATAACCTATGATTAGCAAGATATTAATCAGCAGTAACAGTTGCAGGAAAAGCTGGTTGCAAACAATCAATAGAAACAGGACGACCGGGCGCGGTGGCTCACGCCTGTAATCCTAGCACTTTGAGAGGCCGAGGTGGGCGGATCACGAGGTCAGGAGATGGAGACCATCCTGGCTAACACGGTGAAACCCCGTCTCTACTAAAAAATACAAAAAATTAGCTGGGCACGGTGGCGGGCGCCTGTAGTCCCAGCTACTCGGGAGGCTGAGGCAGGAGAATGTCGCGAACCCGGGAAGCGGAGCTTGCAGTGAGCCGAGATGGTGGCACTGCACTTCAGCCTGGGCGACAGAGTGAAGACTCTGCCTCAAAAAAAAAAAAAAAAAAAAAGAAAGAAACAGGACATGAAGCTAGACAACCGGGTAAACCAAAAAATTCTCTGAAGGGAGTATGCCTTAACCCTAAAGAGACCTAGAAGAGCAGTGGCAAGATAAGGGCATTTATAACCCTATCTTATCCGTATGAACAGGCTCCTCTCGTGTGTCCATTTATAGGCTCTCCACAAGGGTTGCATTCCATTCCCAGAGCTATGAATATCTGCTTTTCTGGGATAGGAATCTTGGTGATGTGAAACCTCCCTGACTATACGTCCATTTATAGGCTCTCTGCAGGGGGAAGTACACCACGTGCTGTTGGGTCATTCTGGCAGCCCAAACTGGCATTGTGTAAATACACAATCCTGCATGCAATTTTGTATTTACAATAATCAGGAGCGTTTCATCTTTTACTCCATAGCAATAGTTTCAGGAGTTCTCCCTACGTAACTACAGGTGCACGCCACCACACCCGGATAATTTTTGTATTTTTAGTAGAGACAGCGTTTCACCATATTGACGAGGCTGGTCTCGAACTCTTGACCTTGTGATCTGCCTGCATTGTCCTCCCAAAGTGCTGGGATTACAGATATGAGCCACTGCTCCTGGCCCATAAACCACACATTTCCTTGAGTTTTTGAATTCCAGCCCAAGGGAAACAATTTGATATTTGAAGGATGGCTGCACACAAACATTTGCCCACAAATAAAAATGTTTGTAAATTGCACCACGTGAGGGAGAGTACCAGTATGACTGTCAGGACGAAAATATCAACAGTTTGGAATATGCACCTTGGGCAAGATGCAAACTAAGTACAATAGAATAGATCAAAGAAGAAGCCAGAAGAGTCTAGTCATTTTAACCAGGCAACACATTTGTTGATTTTTACAACTGAGTCTCTATAATACCCGATGTATTTATCTATGTGCAAGAAGAAGTGTCAGAAACTGCACAGGCTCCCCCCTGTTTAGCTGGTAGAGAGCAATTCTATTTTCTAGCATTGCATGTCTACTTTAAATTAAAACAGGGAGTGAGAAGAATAGGCAAGTATAGAAGTAGAAGCTTAAAAAAAACTCCATACATTTGAGGGAAATATTGTGTTAAAGATGCAGCTTACGTCAGACTTTGGGTTTATTAAAGGATCTCTGGTTATGTAAAAATGTGTGTACCATGTGTGGTGGCTCACACCTGTAATCCCAGAACTTTGGGAAGCCGAGGCGTGCGGATCACCTGAGGTCGGGAATTCGAGACCAGCCTGAACAACATGTAGAAACCCTGTCTCTACTAAAAATACAAAATTAGCCTGGTGTTGTGGCGCATGCCTATAATCTCAGCTACTAGGGAGGCTGAAGCAGGAGAATCACTTGAACCCAGGAGGCGGAGGTTGTGGTGAGCCGAGATTGTGCCATTGAACTCCAGCATGGGCAAGAAGAGAGAAACTCCACCTTAAAAGTAAAAGGTGTGGTTGACATGATATATCTGACACTGTTAACTTACTCTCAGAAGGTATTTCTTGTGAAATCCTAAGTACAGCATTATTCTGAGAAGCAAAGGAGACAGGCATAAGCAAGGACAAATTAAGAGAGGTAAGAGTTTCATCATGATCGATAGTCTTGTTCTGACATCTTGAGAAAAGCTGTCCACAGTGTACACTCATCTACTTGTTGTCCTGGTTTGCAGTTTAAGCGTCTCTAAGTTATGGTGTTGAACATTTGGTGAACTCAGAGTGGCCCACACCTCAGACATGAGGGTTTTAACAGAGCTGTTCTTGTTCTTAATGATTTCATTATAGAAAATTGAATTGGAAAAACTAAACGAATTCAGGGTCCAATCCAGTCTACCAATGGATTTTAAATACTCAAAGATAATGAAGAATGGTTCAATACAGTAACAGGTGTACTACAGTTTTCTTTTCAATATAATTTTTCTCTATATAGGAGTCTCTATTTTTACCAAAGATAATTCCAGCAGGATGAATTTGTTTGCAAAATAGATTGAGTCTCACCGAAGTTGCCTAGATTTTTTTCTTAAGTGCAGCAAGAGTAGCAAGGGACCATAGGGCTCTTTTTAAATTTTGCTTTGCTAGAAGTTTTATAAGACTCTCAGATTACACTTCCAAAACCTCTTGAGACTAGGAAGCCAAACCAAGGCCAACTTCAGACTTTGCCTGCATTCCCTATGGGTTTATTCTATGTATATTCTGAAATGGAACATCCCAGTCAAAGTCTTGGTAGTATAACCAATGTTTTCAAATGTGTCCTGTTATAAACAGAGTAGATTCTTACTGAACTTGTGCAAATAACTTTATTACCATAAGCATATGAATACTCATGCAAAGTTTCCCAATTCTGGGGCACTCAGACTGGGAGTGAAGCAAATGTTTCATTTTTGTTTACAAAAGTATAGTTTACCAAATTGCTGTAAAGTATTAATAGCTTAAAAGAGAAAGTTCATAAATCTGGAGAAAAAACATTCAAAGAATCAGCACATTTTCAAATAAAAAATTATGAAAACCTTATCCTTTGTATTGTTTAGTCCCATAAAACTGAGTTTTTTTTTTTCTTCTTTGTCTTGAATTCCAGGAAGATATCAGCCTGTTCATTAAAAGTTTGAAAGTTCTCAGAGAGTCCGGTGCTATGATACTGAAGTTATCAGAAACTTGTATTCAAGAGTCGTTGTCAGAGACTTTTTCCATATATCACCTCGAAGAAAAAGCAAATTTGGACTGTTGCTGATTATAAATACTTTCAGTAAGAATCATAGCAATTATCTGGGAATGACAAAGATTTAAAATGACTATGGTTAGAAATCTAATGAGATTTTTATTAGGTTTATTATGGTAAAGACAGAGTTCATGTAGAAATCTAGTTACTTCTGTGGCATATGACACTATAACTGATAACATATTGGATTTCCAGAAATTTCATAGAGGTTTTAGAATACTCATTTTTTTGAAATTCTTTTATTTCTTTTTTGAGATGGAGTCTTGCTCTGTCGCCCAGGCTGGAGTTCAGTGGCATGATCTCTGTTCACTGCAAGCTCCGCCTCCTGGGTTCATGCAATTATCCTGCCTCAGTCTCCGGAGTAGCTGGAACTACAGGTGACTGCCACCACCCCCAGCTAAGTTTGTTTTGGTATTTTTAGAAGTGACGGGGTTTCACCGTGTTAGCCAGGATGGTCTCGATCTCCTGATCTCATGATCTACCAGCCTCGACCTCCCAAAGTGCTGGGATTACAGGTGTGAGCCTCCGCGCCAGCCTAGAATACTCATATTATTAACATTCCCATAAATATTATTTAGAGAAGGTTTAGCATCACTTATCACTCATTTGAAAATACCTTATATATATTTTAATATATCAAATAAGGTGGCTTTTCCATTCAGCTTCTGTTTCCCAACTGGATTATTGAGTTCTTGGTGTAGCCCATTAATAATTGGGGCCACAAAAGTATAGTCTTGTTTATGTTGAAAAAGGTCCTTAGGTAATACCAGTACTTCTAGCTGAAAATCATTGATTTTAGTTTTAAGTTCTACCTATTACAACAGGAGTTCTCCTTCCTCGTTACATGTTTGCAGTATCAGGGAAGACTTAAAAATTACCAGTGCTTGGGTCGCTCTCCAGACTTTTAAACTGGAACTCATGGGTGGGGCTTGAGCATCCACTTTTAATAATATTTTCCATTGATTCCAATGTGTAGCTGTATTTCCCATCAGATTTCTCTGATTTCTTGTGGCCTTCACTTTTTTTCTATTTTGGTATCATGATTGCTTTCAGGTCTCATTCTCTGTCTTAGGCTTTATGTCCCCTGGGGTAGGGACTTTGCCATCTTCATTTTTGTATCTTTTCTGAACACGTGAATTGGTCATCAGGAAAAAGTCTCAACCACACATAGGTTTTGTTCTGAGTCTCAGGTACACAGGCTAATCCTAAAGTCTTTGTTCTCCATGAGGTCGGAGATTGCTTGTGATGAAGGGTGTGGTTAAGTCTGTATTGCAGGTGGTGGAGGGGAGTTCACCCTGTTTTTAGGCATAGCATTGGAACTAAGAATTTTTTGTCTATATGGGTGAAGGGGCAGGGATGTGTAGGAAGACCGTTGTAATTAGGATGGAGGAATTATACTAGGAAGTAGAGGTAAAGGAAGTGAGAAGGATTAGTAAATAGAAGAAATGTGAACTTACCACATAGGCTAGAGTAGACCCTTGGGGATTCTTGATTAAGTGAATTGACTAGATTTTAGAAAAGTAACGAGGCAGTCATATGCAAGGAAGGTTTCAAAGTCTGGAGACAAGAAGTCAAGCAACACTTTGAGAAATGGTTGAGCTTTATGGGACTGGAGAGAATTACACTATTGAGAGATGTTAAAAATAATGAAGAGGGTTTCATAATGTGGAATTGTGTTTCTCATTTGAATCTGAGAAACAAATGAGCAGAGACTGGTGATAATTATGTCTAAACGACATTGGGGTAGAGGGAGCATAAAGGCCAGGTAGAAAGGGAACTGCAGGAATTAGTGCTGAGAAGCAGGAGTTTGCTGGAGGAAGGAGGCGATCCAGTCCCAGATACAGGGAAATAAGTCTTTTCCCTCTCCCAAGCATGGCAGTCAGCCCTGCAGAAAACAGAACAAGAGAAAAGGCCATCATACCTGCCAGTCTTCCTGAAATACAGAAATGACATCACGGTTGCTATATCGGAATATTCCAGGATAGCTGTGCTCTTCCTAAAGGAGCTGTCATGGAAAGAAATAAAAGAAGCAATGGTGGTGATGTTATTTTACTGGGGGAAGCCTCAGGAACAGGCATGTAACATGAGGTACTCTATAATTGTTTCTTCAAGGAATGCATTATTTCTATAGGAAATTTGATGTGAGATGGTTATATTCTTGGAGGTTTTTTCCCCTCTCACCGTGTTTCTAAGTTGGTGATCAGTCCTCTGTCAATTCTCAACTGCACTCAGATATTTCAGAAAGCTTTCAGATATGAGAAAGGCTGATTGCTATTTTCTATGTCATTAGAATTTGCCCTTCTCCACCTTTTCACGGTTGCATCTTTTTCTCAGTGTCTCTGTGGTGGCAACCATGAATGAGACCCTGTCAGGTCTTCATGGCAGGGACAGAATTGACAGAAGGCCCAGGTCAGTGCATTTCAAATTCACCACGTCCTTTACACAGAAAGCTTCCTTCCCGCAGGCTCCCAGCAAGGGCATGAAAGCAAATGTAGTTCTCTGAGGCTCTGTTTAACTTTAATGGGAAACTGGTAGGAGGACTAACCATCAGCCTTGCAAAAACTCTCTTAGAACTGTATTGATACCTAAAACTTCGTTCTCTTTCTTTTTCACAGGAGTCAGCTTTGCATAGTGGTCTGTGGGTTCTCCCATACTACCTT
>NW_022161333.1:0-18188 GCF_008728515.1 Papio anubis
AATGATCGCCATTCTAACTGGTGTGAGATGGTATCTCATTGTGGTTTTGATTTGCATTTCTCTGATGGCCAGTGATGATGAGCATTTTTTCATATGTCTGTTGGCTGTATGAATGTCTTCTTTTGAGAAATGTCTGTTCATATCCTTTGCCCACTTTTTGATGGGGTTGTTTGTTTTTTTCTTGTAAATTTGTTTGAGTTCTTTGTAGGTTCTGGATATTAGCCCTTTGTCAGATGAGTAGATTGCAAAAATTTTCTCCCATTCTGTAGGTTGCCTGTTCACTCTGATGGTAGTTTCTTTTGCTGTGCAGAAGCTCTTTAGTTTAATGAGATCCCATTTGTCAATTTTGGCTTTTGCTGCCGTTGCTTTTGGTGTTTTAGACATGAAGTCTTTGCCCATGCCTATGTCCTGAATGGTACTACCTAGGTTTTCCTCTAGGATTTTTATGGTATTAGGTCTAACATTTAAGTCTCTAATCCATCTTGAATTAATTTTCGTATAAGGAGTAAGGAAAGGATCCAGTTTCAGCTTTCTACTTATGGCTAGCCAATTTTCCCAGCACCATTTATTAAATAGGGAATCCTTTCCCCATTTCTTGTTTTTGTCAGGTTTGTCAAAGATCAGATGGCTATAGATGTGTGGTATTATTTCTGAGGGCTCTGTTGTGTTCCATTGGTCTATATCTCTGTTTTGGTACCAGTACCATGCTGTTTTGGTTACTGTAGCCTTGTAGTATAGTTTGAAGTCAAGTAGCGTGATGCCTCCAGCTTTGTTCTTTGGCTTAGGATTGTCTTGGCAATGCAGGGTCTTTTTTGGTTCCATATGAACTTTAAAGCAGTTTTTTCCAACTCTGTGAAGAAAGTCATTGGTAGCTTCATGGGGATGGCATTGAATCTATAAATTATCTTGGACAGTATGGCCATTTCATGATATTGATTCTTCCTAACCATGAGCATAGTATGTTCTTCTATTTGTTTGTGTCCTCTTTTATTTCACTAAGCAGTGGTTTGTAGTACTCCTTGAAGAGGTCCTTTGCATCCCTTGTAAGTTGGATTCCCAGGTATTTTATTCTCTTTGAAGCAATTGTGAATGGGAGTTCATCCATGATTTGGCTCTCTGTTTGTCTGTTACTGGTGTATAAGAATGCTTGTGATTTTTTCACATTGATCTTGTATCCTGAGACTTTGCTGAAGTTGCTTATCAGCTGAAGGAGATTTGGGGCTGAGACGAGGGGGTTTTCTAAATATACAATTATGTCATCTGCAAACAGGGACAATTTGACTTCTTCTTTTCCTAACTAAATACCCTTTATTTCTGTCTCTTGCCTGATTGCCCTAGCCAGAACTTCCAACACTATGTTGAATAGGAGTGGTGAGAGAGAGCATCTCTGTCTTGTGCCAGTTTTCAAAGGGAATGCTTCCAGTTTTTGCCCATTCAGTATGATATTGGCTGTGGGTTTGTCATAAATAGCTCTTATTATTTTGAGATAGGTTCCATCAATACCGAATTTATTGAGCGTTTTTAGCATGAAGGGCTGTTGAATTTTGTCAAAGGCCTTTTCTGCATCTATTGAGATAATCAGGTGGTTTTTGTCTTTGGTTCTGTTTATATGCTGGATTATGTTTATTGATTTGCATATGTTGAACCAGCCTTGCATCCCAGGGATGAAGCCCACTTGATCATGGTGGATAAGCTTTTTAATGTGCTGCTGGATTCGGTTTGCCAGTATTTTATTGAGGATTTTTGCATCGATATTCATCAGGGATATTGGTCTAAAATTCTCTTTTTTTGTTGTGTCTCTGCCAGGCTTTGATATCAGGATGATGTTGGCCTCATAAAATGAGTTAGGGAGGACTCCCTCTTTTTCTATTGATTGGAATAGTTTCAGAAGGAATGGTACCAGCTCCTCCTCGTACCTCTGGTCGAATTTGGCTGTGAATCCATCTGGTCCTGTACTTTTTTTGGTTGGTAGGCTATTAATTATTGCCTCAATTTCAGAGCCTGCTATTGGTCTATTCAGGGATTCAACTTCTTCCTGGTTTAGTCTTGGGAGAATGTAAGTGTCCAGGAAATTAACCACTTCTTCTAGGTTTTCTAGTTTATTTGTGTAGAGGTGTTTATAGTGTTCTCTGATGGTAGTTTGTATTTCTGTGAGGTCAGTGGTGATATCCCCTTTATCATTTTTTATTGCATCTATTTGATTCTTCTCTCTTTTCTTCTTTATTAGTCTTGCTAGTGGTCTATTAATTTTGTTGATCTTTTCAAAAAACCAGCTCCTGGATTCACTGATTTTTTGGACGGTTTTTTGTGTCTCTATCTCCTTCAGTTCTGCTCTGATCTTAGTTATTTCTTTCTTTCTTTTTTTTTTTTAATTATACTTTAAGTTCTAGGGTACATGTGCATAACGTGCAGGTTTGTTACATATGTATACTTGTGCCATGTTGCTGTGCTGCACCCATCAACTCGTCAGCACCTATCAACTCGTCATTTACATCAGGTATAACTCCCAATGCAATCCCTCCCCCCTCTCCCCTCTCCCCTCCCCATGATAGGCCCTGGTGTGTGATGTTCCCCTTCCCGAGTCCAAGTGATCTCATTGTTCAGTTCCCACCTATGAGTGAGAACATGCGGTGTTTGGTTTTGTGTTCTTGTGATAGTTTGCTAAGAATGATGGTTTCCAGCTGCATCCATGTCCCTACAAAGGACACAAACTCATCCTTTTTTATGTCTGCATAGTATTCCATGGTGTATATGTGCCACATTTTCTTAATCCAGTCTGTCACTGATGGACATTTGGGTTGATTCCAAGTCTTTGCTATTGTGAATAGTGCCGCAATACCTAGGAATCCAACTTACAAGGGATGTAAAGGATCTCTTCAAGGTGATCTTAGTTATTTCTTGCCTTCTGCTAGCTTTTGAATGTGTTTGCTCTTGCTTCTCTAGTTCTTTTAATTGTGATGCTAGAGTGTCAATTTTAGATCTTTCCTGCTTTCTCTTGTGGGCATTTAGTGCTATAAATTTCCCTCTACACACTGCTTTAAATGTGTCCCAGAGACTCTGGTATGTTGTATCTTTTTTCTCATTGGTTTCAAAGAACATCTTTATTTCTGCCTTCATTTCATTATGTACCCAGTAGTCATTCAGGAGCAGGTTGTTCAGTTTCCATGTAGTTGAGCAGTTTTGATTGAGTTTCTTAGTCCTGAGTTCTAGTTTGATTGCACTGTGGTCTGAGAGACAGTTTGTTACAATTTCTGTTCTTGTACATTTGCTGAGGAGTGCTTTACTTCCAACTATGTGGTCAATTTTGGAATAAGTGCAATGTGGTGCTGACAAGAATGTATATTCTGTTGATTTGGGGTGGAGAGTTCTGTAGATGTCTATTAGGTCCGCTTGGTGCAGAGTTGAGTTCAATTCCTGGATATCCTTGTTAACTTTCTGTCTTGTTGATCCGTCTAATGTTGACAGTGGGGTGTTAAAGTCTCCCATTATTATTGTATGGGAGTCTAAGTCTCTTCGTAAGTCTCTGAGGACTTGCTTTATGAATGTGGGTGCTCCTGTATTGGGTGCATATATATTTAGGATAGTTAGCTCTTCCTGATGAATTGATCCCTTTACCATTATGTAATGGCCTTCTTTGTCTCTTTTGATCTTTGATGGTTTAAAGTCTGTTTTATCAGAGACTAGAATTGCAATCCCTGCTTTTTTTTTTGTTTTCCATTTGCTTGATAGATCTTCCTCCATCCCTTTATTTTGAGCCTACATGTGTCTCTGCATGTGAGATGGGTCTCCTGAACACAGCAAACTGATGGGTCTTGACTCTTTATCCAATTTGTCAGTCTGTGTCTTTTAATTGGACCATTTAGTCCATTTACATTTAAGGTTAATATTGTTATGTGTGAACTTGATCCTGTCATTATGATATTAGCTGGTTATTTTGCTCATTAGTTGATGCAGTTTCTTCCTAGCATCAATGGACTTCACATTTTGGCATGTTTTTGCAATGGCTGGTACCGGTTGTTCCTTTCCATGTTTAGTGCTTCCTTCAGGATCTCTTGTAGGGCAGGCCTGGTGGCAACAAAATCTCTAAGCATTTACTTGTCAGTAAAGGATTTTATTTCTCCTTCACTTGTGAAACTTAGTTTGGCTGGATATGAAATTCTGGGTTGAAAATTCTTTTCTTTTAGAATGTTGAATATTGGCCCCCACTCTCTTCTGGCTTGTAGAGTTTCTGCTGAGAGATCTGCTGTTAGCCTGATGGGCTTCCCTTTGTGGGTAACCCGACCTTTCTCTCTGACTGCCCTTAACATTTTTTCCTTCATTTCAACTTTGGTGAATCTGACAATTATGTGTCTTGGAGATACTCTTCTCGAAGAGTATCTTTGTGGCGTTCTCTGTATTTCCTGAATTTGAATGTTGGCCTGCCTTACTAGGTTGGAGAAGTTCTCCTGGATGATATCCTGCAGAGTGTTTTCCAAGCTGGTTCCATTTTCCCCGTCACTTTCAGGCACACCAATCAGACGTAGATTTGGTCTTTTCACATAATCCCATATTTCTTGGAGGCTTTGTTCATTTATTTTTTCTCTACACTTCTCTTCTCTATTCATTTCATTCATTTCATCTTCAGTCACTGATACTTTTTCTTCCAGTTGATCGAGTCAGTTACTGAAGCTTGTGCATTTGTCATGTAGTTCTCGTGTCATGGTTTTCACCTCTATCAGTTCTTTTAAGGTCTTCTCTCATTGATTATTCTAGTTATCCATTCATCCATTCTTTTTTCAAGGTTTTTAGTTTCTTTGTGCTGGTTACGTAGTTCCTCCTTTAGCTCTGAGAAGTTTGATCAACTGAAGCCTTCTTCTCTCAACTCATCAAAGTCGTTCTCCGTCCAGCTTTGTTCCATTGCTGGCAATGAGCTGTGTTCCTTTGGAGGGGGAAATGCGCTCTGATTTTTTGAATTTCCAGCTTTTCTGCTCTGCTTTTTCCCCAACTTTGTGGTTTTATCTGCCTTTGGTCTTTGATGATGGTAACATACTGATGGGGTTTTGGTGTGGGTGTCCTTTCTGTTTGTTAGTTTTCCTTCTAACAGTCAGGACCCTCAGCTGCAGGTCTGTTGGAGTTTGCTTGAGGTCCACTCCAGACCCTGTTTGCCTGGCTGTCAGCAGTGGAGGCTGCAGAAGACACAATATTGCTGAACAGCGAGTGTTGCTGTCAGACTCTTGCTCTGGAGGCTTTGTCTTAGGGGTGTACCCAGCCGTGTGAGGTGTGAGGTGTTGGTCTCCACCTAGTGGGGGATGTCTCCCAGTTAGGCTACTCAGGGGTCAGGGACCCACTTGAGCAGGCAGACTGTCCATTCTCAGATCTCAACCTCCGTGCTGGGAGAACCACTGCTCTCTTCAAAGCTGTCAGACAGGGACATTTACATCTGCAGAGGTTTCTGCTGCTTTTTGTTTAGCTATGCCCTGTCCCCAGAGGTGGAGTCTACAGAGGCAGGCCTCCTTGAGCTGAGGTGGGCTCTACCCAATTTGAGCTTCCAGGTGGCTGTGTTTACCTACTTAAGCCTCAGCAATGGCGGGCACCCCTCCCCCAGCCTCACTGCTGCCTTGCAGTTAGATCTCAGACTGCTGTGCTGGAAATAAGGGAGGTTCCATGGGGTTGGGACCCTCTGTGCCAGGGGTGGGACCCTCTGTGCCAGGTGTGGGATATAATCTCCTGGTGTGCCATTTGCTAAGACCCTTGGTAAAGCACAGTATTAGGGTGGGAGTTACCCTATCTTCCAGGTGTTGTGAGTCTCAATTTCCTTTGGCTAGGAAAAGGAATTCCCTTCCCCCTTGCACTTCCCAGGTGAGGCGATGCCTTGCCCTGCTTCAGCTCTCACTGGTCAGGCTGCACTCGCAGACCAGCACCGACTGTCTGACATGCCCCAGTGAGATGAACCTGGTACCTCAGTTGAAAATGCAGAAATCACCTGTCTTCTGTGTCACTCATGCTGGGAGCTGGAGGCTGGAGCTGTTCCTATTCAGCCATCTTGGGCACACCCCCCATCATCTGTGTTTACAAAATGGTTTGAATGGATGAACAAATGAGCTAATGGACACAGTACAATTTTTCTCATGTTGTCCTTCACAACGCTATAGAGAAATAAACTGGCAAAACTCATTAATTAAAATATCCACTAATATGGACCAAACAAGACTAACATCTTTTCTTATTTCTCAGTTCCAGTGGTTGACTGAAATGCAATTAAGTCTCTTTGAGTATTTTGGTATGGTAACTAAGAAGCATTGGGTCAATGGTGGTCCATCTCTGAAAATAAGACATAGATCTGATGACCCCTGAAGGCTTAGGTGGCACATCTGGGAAAACTGTTTTGACAAAATGGGATTCAGAATATGAACTATGCATGGAGGTCATAAAATTCAATCTATAGTGGCTAAGTTCAAGGTTTAGCTTAATATCAAAATATCCAACATTCCAAAATGGAAAAGCTAAGGCTAAGAGGCCACACTAATCAGTACTTACTGGGGTCAGAAACATCCTGGGAATAGTCTTTCATGATGCAACTTAACTACATTCCTCAAATTCCAGCTTTCACACTTAGTATGTCATCTAGCTGCTCCAAACATCACCCTCACAGCTCCAAAACCAATAGCTACAGGCCTCAACCTTCCTTTACTGAGCACAGTTTAGGTCAGCTTAGATTTTCAGACAAGTCATTTCAACCAATAAGATGTCCTGATTCCCTAAGAAGGAGCACTTTTTCAATTTCCTATGGAGTTTACTTGGACTCCTTCTCCATATGCCATAGTTTACTCAAAAAATGGACCTAATCCAACAATCCCACTACTGGGTACCTACCCAAAAAAGGGAAGTCATTATATGAAAAGGACACTTGCACACACATGTTTATAGCAGCACAATTTGCAACTGCAAAAATATGGAACCAGCCTAAATGCTGATCAGCCAATGAGTGGATAAAGAAAATGTGAGATATATATGTATATACCATGGAATACTACTCAGCCATATAAAGTAATGAAATAACGGCATTCATGGCAACCTAGGTGGAGTTAGAGACCATTATTCTAAGTGAAGTAACTCAGGAATCAAAAACTAAATATCATAGCTAAGCTATGAGGACACAAAGACACAAAAATGATATAATGATATAATGGACTTTGGGGACTTGGGGGGTGAGAATTAAAAAACTACACATTGGGTACAGTGTACACTGCTCATGTGATGGGTGCATCAAAATCTCAGAAATCACCACTAAAGAACTTGTCTGCTGCATTGCCACCACCACCACTCTGCCATGACAACTGCTGCCTCCTGCCCTGTAGCCCCCACCACCCCCTGTGTCACTGCTGCCTCGGGACCAACTGTATGATTAGGCCATAATCTTCAGGGAGTAAATACATTCCTCAGTTCTGCAGTGTTCTTGGTCACACATTTATGGAGTTTCTGAAAGGCAGTGGAGATTACTGCCAGGCACAGTGCGATCTCTATGCAGACAAGTAAACTGTAGAAATTAATTACTACTCCACCAAGAAGCCCCTATAGGAGTGGTTATCCTGGACACAGAAGTGTTGAATTGAAATCCACAGAGCATTTTACAAGAGTTCTGACCTGGATGGGGTAAATCTCAGTGCACTTCTTTTCTGTTTGTTGCCTCAGTATTACTGGATTGAAGAATTGCTGCTTCTTGTTAGGAGCTTCATTTCATTTATCATTACTTACAACTTCACACTCAAAGCACTGAGAATTTCAAGTGGAATATGTTGAAGTAGACTTCTCTTTCTTTGCATCATTTCTGTATTCAATTTTTTAATTATTTCATAATCCTATTGAGTCTTCTTTAGCTAAATTTACACAGCTCGAATGAACCACCCAGCTCCTGTGGAAGTCACATACAAGAACATGAGATTTCCTATTGCACACAATCCAAACAATGTGACCTTAAATAAATTTATAGAGGAACTTAAGAAGTATGGAGTTACCACAATCGTAAGAGTATGTGAAGCAACTTATGACACTACTCTTGCGGAGAAAGAAGGTACCTATGTTCTCGATTGGCCGTTTGGTGATGGTGCACCACCATCCAACCAGATAGTTGCTGATAGGTTAAATTTCATAAAAATTAAGTTTCATGAAGAACCTGGTTGTTGTATTGCTGTTCATTGCATTGCAGGCCTTGGGAGAGCTCCAGTACTTGTTGCCCTAGCATTAATTAAAGGTGGAATGAAACATGAAGATGCAATACAATTCAGAGGACAAAAGCAGTATGGAGCTTTTAAAAGCAAGCAACTTTTGTATTTGGAGAAGTATCATCCTAAAATGCGGCTGCGCTTCAAAGATTCCAGTGGTCATGTAAACAACTGTTGCATTCAATAAAACCGGGGTGCCTAATGCTCTTGGAAGTGGAACTTGAGATAGGACCTAATTTGTTACACACATTAGCCAGCATGTTGGGTTAGCGAGTAGTCTAATGAAGCTTCCATAGGAGTATTGACAGGCAGTTTTACCAGGCCACAAGCTAGACAGATTTGGCAACCTCTGTGTTTGGGTTACAGTCAACCTATTTGGAACCTGGCAAAAGATTCTTTCTGTCAGCATATAAAATGTGCTTGTCATTCGTACCAATTGACCTTTCCCAAAATCAGGCAGTATTGAGTTATACTTATTTAAATCTATTTCCATGCCAGAATCTTATCGATACATAAGAAATTTAGGAAAATTAGGTACCAAAATACCCAGCATTATACTTGTATATTTTTTGCACCATACAGAACTAAAATCTCAGGAACTATGAACACTTTAGATTTTATGTGGTTTATTCCTTTAATCATTTCAAACATTGAAAGTAGGGCCTACATGGTGATTTGTCTGCTCACTTTATGTTTACGTCTCCCATATTCATACCAGTAGACATCAGGTTTGCTTAGCCATTTATATTTTTTTAACCAAGCCTTACAATGATTATTTCATGTGTTTCTATAAATCTCACTTTGTGCTTTTATTAAAAACCTCCAGGCCAGGCATGGTGGTTCACGCTTGTAATCCCAGCACTTTGGGAGGTCAAGGCGGGCAGATCACGAGGTCAGGAGATCGAGACCATCCTGGCTAACATGGTGAAACCCTGTCTCTACTAAAAATACAAAAAATTAGCCAGGCATGGTGGCGGGCACCTGTAGTCCCAGCTACTCGGGAGGCTGAGGCAGGAGAATGATGTGAAACCAGGAGGCAGAGCTTGCAGTGAGCCGAGATTGTGCCACTGTGCTCCAGCCTGGGCAACAGAGTTAGATTCGGTCTCAAAAAAAAAAAAAAACCTCCATTTTGAAAATCTACATTGTACAAAAGCACATGTCTTTAATGTCTTCAGACAAAAAGGCCTTACAGTTAATTTAATGTTTGCACTTTTAGGTGCAGCTTAACAGGGAGGACCTGAGGAAAAAAAATGGGAGGGACCTATTAATTACTTTTAGCAAAATGTTGCCTTTGTCTTGTGCAGAACATGCAGAATATGCTCTTTAATTTAGTAAAATATTTTTAAAGGTAGAGATGCTTTGTTATTATAATGATAAACTTCCTGAAATTCTTGCATTTTTTTCCATACTTATCAGAAATTGTTTACCAACTTATTTTTGTTTGAAAGTGTGATTTTTTTTCCTTCTCTTCCCAACCTTGCTTGCAAAAAAAGAAGTGGGTATCTGCTCATGAATTGAGCAGACATCTAATATTTTATATGCCTTTTGAGCTGTGTAACTTAATATTTGGATACTTGATAATTTGTTTTATTATATAATTGATAAAATGGTGATGTGCATTAACATTAGTTCAACCATATATTTATACTGTCTGGGGATGTGTGGTTACAGTACTGTGGGAGAAATAATTTGTCAGTGTTTACCAGCTTGTAAAAATGTAGTGCGAGAGCTTAAACATCTAAATAAATAATGAAATGCAAAAATAAAAGAACTTGTCCATGTAACCAAAAACCACCTGTTCCCAAAAAACTATTGAAATAAAATGAAATAATGGACAAAATCATTAAAACCCATACTTGAAACCCTGCTTAGTCACAATATGAAGTTTCTAGATATCTGAGAAGGCCCTTGCATGAAAACTGACAGGGAGGAAATTAAGAAAGAAACATGATCTCAAGTGGTTTGCTTAGTTCCCAGCCAACTTTTCAGGTTTTCATATGTAATAACTGCGAACATTTAACAGGCTTCAAGCAAGGGTGACTTAACACCAGATCCTGCTACAAGACAGTACATGGCCCAATTAAGTTAGCTTCCATGTCTCTAGGAAAATGACTAAGTCATACCTTCCATGTGGCAATAGATGGGTCAATCTGATCTCCATTTGACACTTAGTAAAGGCTGGTAAACTAAGAAACAAGTTAAAGTTGAAGAAAAGAAAGACAAAGTGCCTCCTCTCATTCCCCTCTTTCCCTTCACTATCCAACTGCTTTATCTCTCTTGCCCTCCCAGCTCTGCTTCTGGGTTGGGTTAGTAGCTTACTTATTTTTCAAAGGAGAATACTGCCTGCTGTAGAAAAAGGATATGGCTTTCTCAGTTCACTCATCGTTGGAGTTTTTCCTTATTTCCCAACCTCTCCTGCGACAATTGCAATGAAGCATGGGCATATGGCTCTTTGTTCTTTTTAAGCTGGGACTTGCAGGCTGCTTTCCATGCCAACTGCAAAAAGAGATGCTGTTTGGTCACCAAGCCTGCAGCCTCTCTGGGGGCCCCACTGCAGACAACACTGAATTAGCTCATTCAAATTTCCTGGAAGTCACATTACCCATTTGACAGGCAGTGCTCGGCTTTATTCTTATTCCGAACTTTTCTTCATACGCTCTTCACAAACCTGATCATGTTCCTTATTTTTTCTTCTTCCCCAGCATCATCTACTTTATTAATGATTATTTTGTGTAAAACTAGATGAAAAAAACTATGATAAACCTATGGCCACACAGGCAAGGGAGTCTACTAAGACAGAAATCTATGATTTCAAACTTCTCCTTCTGAGCCTCAAAAGATACTTTTGAGGCTATGGAGTGAAGTGGAAGCATGGAATGAAATGGAGAAACTGAGGCATAGACTTTGACATAGTGTCCTCTGCCTCTTGCCTAATACCTTGGGTGGCTGAGTACAGTGCAGTGGGGAAACAAACAAGAGTCAGATGACTTCTCTTTGGATTATCTAACCCAATAATCAACGGGCTCTGTAATTTGAGAGATGCCTCCTCATCCATAAATAAAATGAAATGGTTGAACTAGATGGTCCCTGAGGTCCAGCAATGAAGTTCTGTGACTCTGAATCTGAGTGGACTCATTATGTCTTTCAGAATTTACCTTGGTTGCACCTCCTTAGAAGTTTGCAGCAGCTGGTTCAGAATTGCTTTTTTTCCACAATGACTTGGAAAGAAGGAAATGGAGTTAGACACATAAGTTTCTTTCACATTTCAGCACTTGAAGATTGACTGGAAAGAGGCTGCTGTGAACAGTCTCCACTTCCCTCAAGTTTCTACCCTGCCAGCCATCTTCTCCCTCCCAAGAGACAACTGCCTTCTTCATCAAGAAGATCAAGGCTACCAGGAAAAGCTTTTTCTAATCTCCACCTGCATGCCAACAACTCATAAATCTGCATCCACCCTCCACTCCTTCCTTCCAGTCTCAGAGAAAGATGTGTCCTTTCTTCAGTTTGTGTCTGCCACTAGTGCTTGGATTCTGACCCCCTTCCTCCCCGACCTCCAGAAAAGGGCTACTCTCTTGATTCCTCTTCTTTAAAATTGTCTTGGAATACAATTATTTTAACCTTTCTAGAAAAGGACATTAAGGACATAAAGTGGCCTTTTTCTTGCACTTAGGAGTAGAACCAAAACTGATTCTTTAAGATGATACTGGATTTTTGCATAAAGATATTGTTCAGAGCGTTGTTCATTACACTACATAGCTTCCTCTATATGTAGTCCCCAGGAGAAATTTCTGTCCAGTATGATTACCTATGGCAGTTGTTCTCTTGAGAAGCTGTTTGTTTTCATCTTGTAAATAGAGTAAACAATGTAACTTACCTACTTCCTTGTTTGTATTGATTCTGGGAAGCTCAGAACTAAAATGGTGGCCTCTCTCTAGCACTCTAACTCTAATGCATGGGCAATCACTTTGTCACTTTGTATACTGAATTTGCCACTGCCTTAGTCTTTTTTTTTTTTTTTTTTTTTTTTTTTTTTTTTTTTTTTTGAGGCAGGGTCTCACTCTGTCACCCAGGCTGGAGTGCAGAGGTGAAATCTCAGCTCACTGCAACCTCTGCCTCCCAGGTTCAGACGATTCTCATACCTCAGCCACCCAAGTAGCTAGGATTACAGGCGTGCACCACCATGCCCAGCTAATTTTTAGATTTTTTAGTAGAGACAGGGTTCTACCATATTGGACAGGCTGGTCTCAAACTCCTGGCCTCATGTGATCTGCCCACATTAGCCTCCCAAAATGCTTGGATTAAAGCCATGAGCCACCGCACTTGGCCAGTCTTTTCTTATGTGTCCTCATTTTCCCTTTTTAAATTCATATTTCTTATATTAAATTCTTGTATTATATGAACATATAAAATCCAACTTAAGTCCTACCTGCAAAAAGGTATGGCATAACTAGCACCTAAACAGATGAATAGATACTTAAGTCCTACCTGCAAAAAGGTATGGCATAACTAGCACCTAAACAGATGAATAGATACTTCTTTCAGAAACCTTTAATTTAGAAATATGTATCAAAATATATAAGGATTTCTCTAGGCATGGAAATAAAATTCAGATGAGTTAATGAATGAATGGATGAATGAATAGGATAAATGAAAGAAAGTAAAACTAAGAAAGGCATTGGAATAAGCCTTAGAAAAAGATTCCTTAGATTTGAGTTTTATTGTAATATTGGCCACAATAAAGTCTTGAAATATTATAAGCCACTCAAATTAATCTCATAAAGATTCTCTAATAGCTCCCCCAGAATGCTACAGATAGGAGCGGTTACTACTGCATAGGATATCTTCATTACATATCCTTATCAAAACTACCTGTGGCAGACTAGGCTACTAATGAAAGAAAAAAATGTGATTTTTATCAATTTGCTGACCAAGGATCAATGATCATACAGAAAGGTACAGAAATGACAGAATTAGGGATGATGACTTTTCCCATTATATTAAAATCTATGGAAAAGGGCTAGAACAAACTATTGAACAGAATACTTACATATAATTACAAGCATTTAATAAAAGTATTATGTGCCACATTAAGTTAGTCTGATTAATTGCCATTTTAATATTGGACTGTGAATACCTCATAATGCTTCCCTATTTTCACTGTTAATGGTTAGGTTATTAAACAAATGACAGTTATTATCACAGTTATTATCCTAAACCTTCTTATAGATGCCAGATGCCAATTCTCTGTGACATTATGTCCCCGTATAATATACTCTCTCTACTGGTCTCACTACCCATCTTTCAAGTACAACCTGAAATCCCATTCCCTCCCAGATTGAGTCCTTCTAGTCAGAAAGCACTCAATATAGAAATGATTCTTAGAATGATTATTTTGATGATGGTGTGCAGGGTTAATTTGGGGTTAACATGGAGGGAGCCCGGAAGTAGAAAGACAAGTTGGTTAGTTATCATAAAAATTCAGACTTAGAGGGCTAAAGATAACTAAAGATAGCACTTGGTTTTATTCTACTCAATATTGCAATTATATGCATACATGTCTGTCTCTCCCACCTGAACTCTGAGGACAAGAATCATACCCCTAGTGTCTGCTACTGTGTCTAAATTGTAGTAGATATTCAATAAATGTTTATTATAAACTGAATGAGTAAATGAATAAATAAATAGAATGAGATGCAAAAAAAGCCATTGTGACTCTTTTTAAAATTATTTTCTATTGGCTCCTCAGCAAAGCAGAGGAAAGTGAAAACCTATATTAAAAAGAGAACAGGGCCATTTTACTATCTTAATCATCACCACTCTTCCCCAGACCTTGGATGTGCTCCAGGTTGTTGATGTTCCTCATAAAACCTGCTGCCCAGAACTGTGCAGATTCCAGACAAAATCTGACCAGGACTGTGTCTAAGGAGAGCATCTCCTTCAGCAATCTGTACTCTTTCTCCTTTTTAACAGAGCCCAAGATTGTTGGATATTTTTAACGGCCACGTCACACTTTGACCTCACGTGACGCTTACAGCCACCCAACACCCATGATTATTTTCCTATTTAATGCTGCAAACATAGGTCTCCACCAGCTTGGTTTACACATTTTTTATATCCTAAACTCTAATTTCATTCCTATAAACCCTACCCCCCAACACACACACACACAACTTTGAAGCATTAATTCAGCAGGCAATTCTGAGTACCTACTGGTACTGAGCACAACTAGGAGACATAGGCATTCCTAGAAATGGCTATGGAATAGGAGACATAGCCATTCCTGAAGAATACATCTGCCTGAAAGCAGAGTACAGTAGAGAGGACGTGCTCATTGTACTCAGCTTTATGTTTTCACGCTCAAATAGGAAAAAGGCCTCTGAGGGGAGATAGGGCACAGATTCCCTATGGGGCAGGGTGATTCATGTCTCATGCTTTCTGCCTCATGAGGAATCCTTATTACTATATAAGGTATGATCCTGCCCTTGTAAAATTCCATGCTGAGATAAATACCTTTTTCACATCTCCTCTTTAATCACCTTAACGTCTTCTTGAGAATATCCATCATCTCATCAAATCCACCACTGAATCCAATGCAGCGTCTCACCAAACACTTTCACTTATGAAGTATCTTTAAGTCACAAGGCACTTTCAACAAGCATTATCTCATGTGAATTTCACAATATCCGTCTGAGGTAGACAGGGCAGTTAGCCACTTCTTTACACATCCTCCACAGATCCCACTCTACCACAGATGGCCCTCTGTAGCCCAAGTCCTGGAAGATTCACAGCTCACTGAGAATGGCCTAATGAGCTCTATGTCTCCTGTCTTCTCCAACCACTCTCTGCCTAGCTCATTCAGTTCAGGCACGCTAGCTCCTTCCTGTTCCCTCTGCCTAGAATAAGTCTAGATTCCATGTGGCTCACTACCTTGCTTCCTTCAGATATATGCTCAAATATCATCTTTTCAGTAAGATTTTCTACAGACACACTTTACCCTGCTTCCACGGCAAGTACTCTCTGTTTCCATTATTTCTGCTGAATTTCTTTCTCTAGCACTTACCACTGTCTGGCCTATGATGTACACACTTGTTTATTCATTGCCGTTCTTACAGTTCATAGATTGTAAGCTCCGTAAGAGAAGAAAAATTTATTTTCATTACAGTATACCACACTGCACTACAAAACCTAAAACAGTGTCTGGCCTAGAACAGGTACTCAGTGAACATTTGTTGAATATGAATGAATAAATATGAATAAGCAAATAATTAAATTATGTGACTACACTGGAGCAAAAACTATAATCTAATTCTTCTTGTTTCTAGTTTCCTAGTTCTTTTCACAGTGCAAAAATAATTTTCCTAACCATTTCCGACCTGCTACCCTTTTCTATCTAGATTACTATAGGAACTTACTAACACATCTTCCTGCCTCTAGGCTCGCTGGTCCGTAACACTGATTCTGGATACCGCCTCCAGATTAGTTTTCTGAATAATTAGTCAAATATTCAATATTCAATGGCTTAAGACTTCTGTTTCTAGTATAAAGGGTTTAGAATTCCTGATCATCCCTCCACTGAAAACAACTAAAACCAGTGAATATACAAAAATAAATTTTAAATGCATTGTAAAGTTGGAAAGAAATTAAAGGATATCTTCAGACTCCACATACAAAGTAAAAACAGGAATCTAGAAAATAAATATTTTCTGAAGCCACTAACTTGTATGAGGGCTCTCCCTATTCCTAATGCCCAAGAACTTCCTTGACAGCCTTTTGAGAATCTTGGATAAAAAAGGGCTTATCAAGATAGGGTGTTCGATAAGACAGCCTCACATAAAGCCAGAATTCCTGAGGACTGCACTGTCAATAAAACAGAGTACCAAAAATATTAAAAATTAAAAAGCCTACTTTATCAAGAGGTACAGCAAGAAAACCTGTATTCCTTGGCCTTGACTCAAAATATAGGGGGAAAATCTTCCCTGACAATTACAGCTATGAGCCAAATATCACAGATTTGCACCTCAAATTCATAAGATGGTATGGTCTAAAAAATTATGCCGATAATATATTTTAAAGTGGTTTTATGTAGGTAGTGCCCTAGGCAATTGCCAGAAGTAATACAGCATATATTTAACTCAGGTTGGAAAGAAATTGAACAGATAAAGTTTTAAGGAACATGGACTTACAATCAAAAATCACATATGAAGAAACAAAACACTGTGAGGAAGAGCAAGCAGTAATAACAAATAACAGAATCAGACTAGCTGATGTAAAATATTTTTAAATGCTTAATGTTTTCAATTAAATTTTTTCTTTTGAAATAAACTGTAGATTCGCATTGTAACAAATATTACAGAGTAGCCTTGTATACATTTTACCTGGTTTCCTTCAATGATGATATCTTGAAAAACTATAATACAATACCACAACCAGGATACTGACATTGATCCAATCCATCAATCTTGTTCAGATATCTCCAGTGTCACTCATACTTGTTTGTGGGTGTTTTTATTACTTATGCAAGTTCATGTATCCACCACTTTAACATGCTTTTAAAAATAAAAAAAGCATATCCAAAGGATGAATTAATAACAAAAATAAATAAAAAATGGCTAGGCAGATGCGACAAAGAACTAAATATAACTTATGGAGATTAAAAGTACACTAATAAAAATTAACAGTTTATTGGTGGGTTGTAAAAGCCAGTTAGCCAAACCTAAAGAAAGAGTCGGCTGGGCAAATACAAAAACAGCTATTCAAATGCAGCACAGGACAGCAGAGACATGGAAAAACTGAAGAGATATTAGAGCACACGGAGGACAGAGGGAGAGGTAGTAATATATATTTAATAGAAAGTCCAACCAACTTAAGTGTCCATCAGTGGATGACTGGATAAAGAACATGTATATATACATGATGGAATAATATTCAGCCACAAAAAGGAATGACATCTTCCATTTGCAGCAACATGAATGAAACTGAAGGTCACATATTAAGTGAACTAACTCAGGCACAGAAAGTCAAATGCTGCATGCTCTCACTTATATGTGGGAGCTAAAAAAGTTGACCTCACAAAGGTAGAGGGTAGAATGATAGATGCTAGAGGCTAGGAAGTGTGGGTGGGTGGAAACAGATATGAAGAGAGGTAGGTTAGGTACAAACATACAATTAGATAAAAGCTATAAGTTCCACTGTTCAACAGCAGAGTAGAGTGACTACAGTTAACAGCAATGCATTGTATATTTTAAGGCAGCTGGGAGAGAGGAGCTTGAATTGTTCTCAACACATGGAAATGATAAACTCAGAGTGATGATACCTCAAAAACCCTGACTTAATCATTATACATTCTATACATGTAACAAAATATTACATGCACTCAGTCAATACATAAAATGTTACGTATCAATAAAAATAAATATAAAAATAATAAAAAGAAAAAGAAAACACATATATCTGTTAAAACAGACACGTATATATCCATATATCATTCATGGTTCCTAACTGCTTATGGTTCAAATCCCTCAGCCCAAAATCTAGGGACTGTTGTCCAGTATAACTTTTCCAGTTTTCTTCCTCACTTTTCTCTAAGAAATTTTCCTCCTTTCAAGCTGTTCTTTTTAGAGTGGCCTTAACATGTTTGCACATCTGTACTTTGGTTCATGTAATTGACCTTTCTTCTGCTCTCTACTGTACATATTTTAAGAAACTCAGCCAGGCACGGTGGCTCATGCCTGTAATCCCAGCACTTTGGGAGGCTAACGTGGGCAGATCACAAAGTCAGAAGTTCAAGACAAGCCTGGCCAATATGGTGAAACCACATCTCTACTAAGAATACAAAAATTAGCCAGGCGTGGTGCCACACACCTGTAGTCCCAGCTACTCGGGAGGCTGAGGCAGAAGAACCACTTGAACCTGGTAGGCGGAGGTTGCAGTGAGCTGATATCACACCACTGCACTCCAGCCTGGGTGACAGAGCAAGACTCCATCAGA
>NW_022161334.1:0-18149 GCF_008728515.1 Papio anubis
AGGGGAGGGATTGCATTGGGAGTTATACCTGATGTAAATGACGAGTTGATGGGTGCTGACGAGTTGATGGGTGCAGCACAGCAACATGGCACAAGTATACATATGTAACAAACCTGCACGTTATGCACATGTACCCTAGAACTTAAAGTATAATAATAATAGTAAAAAAAAGTTTAATTTTGGTACAATAAATTAATTCTCCTCTCAGCATTACCTTACTTGCATCCTACAAATTAATTTTTTTGTGTGGGATAATGGATTTTTAAAAATTTCTTACAGTTCAATGTATTTTCAAATTTACTTTGAGACTTTCTCTTTTACCCATGCACTATTGAGAAATTAATTGTTGCATTTGTAAGTTTTAAAATATTTTTCTGTTATATTTTCCTGTTATCTTTCTATTATTGTTTTCTACTTTGATTCCACCATGGTTCATGCTACAGAATCTGTATGATTACAAGTCTTCTAAATTTGCCAAAGTTTGTATCGTGGGCCAGATATGGGTTATCTTGAATATTCCATGAGTGCTTGCAAAAATGTGTATCTTGCTATTGTTGTGTGGAGGTCCTATTGAGTGATTATATTGTTTAGATCTTCTGTATTATTGGTAATTTTCTACATAAGTACTTTTATCAGTTGCTGAGATGAGGGTTGTCATATCTGCAACTATAGTTGTGGATGTCTCTATTTTTCCTTTCAGCTCTATCAGCTTATTCTGCACATATTTAGAATCTCTATGGTTTGGTGCATATACGTTTAGAATAATTATGTTTTCCTGGTGGATTGATCACTCTATTATTATACAATGTCATTCTTTGTCTATAGTAATTTTCTTTGCTGTGAAATATGTTTTATCTGATACTAATATAACTACTTATTTTGTAAATAATGCTTTCCTGGTTCATATTTTTAAAAACAGTTTAACTCTTAATTTTCCTGTATTTTTATATATGATGTGAATTTATTGTAGATAGCATAGAATGGAATCATATTTTTTTATCCATTCTACCAGTCAGTTTTTATTTTTATATTTTTAATAATTTAACTTTTATTTTATATTTAGGGAATACATGTGCAAATTTAATATGTGAGTATATTGTGTGATGCTGAGGTTTGGGGTATAAATGATCCTGTCACCGACATAGTGAGCATAGTGTCCAATATGTAGTTTTTAAGCCCTTCTCCCCTCCTCCTCTTTCCCACCCCTGGTAGTCCCCAATGTCTATTGTTCCCATCATTATGTCCGTGTGTACCCAATGAGTAGCTCCAATTTACAAGTGAGAATATGTGGTATTTGGTTTTCTGTTCTTGCGTTACTTTGTTTAGGATAATGACCTCCAGCTGCATCCATGATGCTGCCAAGAACATGACTTTTTCTTTTCTATGGATGCATAGTATTCTATTATGTATATGTACCATATTTTCTTTATTCAATTCACCATTGTTGGGCACCTAGGTTGATTCCATGTTATTGCTATTGTAAATAGCAATAACAAAATAGCTGCAATGAACCTATGGGTGTATATGTCTTTTTGTTGGAATGATTTATTTTTAAGTATATACCCAGTAATGGGATTGCTGAGTTGAATGATAGTTCTATTTTAAGTTCTTTGAGAAATCTCCAAACTGCTTTCCACAGTGGCTGAACTAATTTACATTCCCATCAACGGTGTATGCATGTTTCTTTTCTCTGCAGCTTCATTAGCATCGATTATTTTTGACTTTTTAATAATAGTCATTCTGACTGGTATGAGATGGTATTTCATCATGGTTTTGATTTGCATTTCCCTGATTATTAGTGATGCTGAAAATTTTTTATGGTTGTTGGCTGTTGTATGTCTTCTTTTGAGAAGCGTCTGCTCTTATCTTTTGCCCACTTTTTATTGGAGTTATTTGTTTTTTGTTTGTTGCATTGTTTGAATTCCTTATAGATTGTGGATATCAGACCTTCTAGATGTACAGTGTGCAAATATTTTTTCCCATTCTGTAGGTTATTGGTTTACCCTTGATAGTTTCTTTTGCTGTGCCGAAGCTCTTTAATTAGGTCCCACTTGTCAATTTTTGTTTTTGTTGCCATTGCTTTCCAGGACATAGTCATAAATTCTTCTCCAAGGCTGATATCCAGTATGATGTTTCCTCAGTTTTCTTCTAAGATTCTTATAGTTTGAGGTCTTACATGTAAATCTTTAATCTATTTTGAGTTAATTTTGTGGATGGTGAAAGATAGAGGTTCAGTTTCATTCTTTGGCACATGGCTACCCAGGTACCCCAGCACCATTATTGAATAGTGAGTTTTTTCTCCATTGCTTTTCTCAACTTTGTCAAAGATCAGATGTCTGTCTGTGTGCAGCTTTAGTTTTAGGTTCTCCATTCTGTTCCATTGGTCTATGTGTCTGTCTTTGTATGCTAGTACAATGATGTTTCAGTTAGGGTAGCCTATAGTATAGACTGAAGTTGGGTAATGTGATGACTCTGTGAGCTTTAATTCAAGAAAGAAAACAGGAATCCACTGAAATTGTGAAAGACACCCTAGATCATGGTGGGGAGATTATAGGCAAGCAGCCCCCGTGAGGGCATCTGGCTGATAAAAGTGAGTGAAGTTCTAGTATGTGAGAAGGGCAGAAAGCCTCCCTTTGTGACTTAACTTTTCACTGAATATCTAAGGAACCCAAGCAAAGGGAGAGCACTTTGTTTCTCCCAGGCTAACTTGGGGAGAAGTTTGGAGGTGCTGAGAGGGAAAGATACCAAGAAAGCTTCAGGCATTTCCCCAGACCTGGGAACAAAAGCAGGACGCTATTTTTACTCCATGCCCAGGCAGTCTTCTTTTTAATTGGCGTATTTAGACCAATTATATTTAAGATAATATTGGATAAAGTAATATTTAACATAATGTCTTTATGTTAGAGCTTAAGTCTGCTATTTTATTATTTGTTTTCCAATCTTATATTCCTGTAGTTCCCTTTTATTATTTTCCTGTGGGTTACTTTAACATTTTTAAGGATTCCATCTCGATTTCTACATTTTTATTAGCGCATCACGTTACATTTGTTGATAGTTGCAATAGGTATTAAAATGTAAATTTGTGACATTAAAGTCTAATGGCATTAACATTTTACCCCTTTGAGTGAAGTGCCGTAAGCACTTCCACTTATTTCCTTTACCCTCTTAACTTTTAAATATTACTATATTCATTATCAGATAATGTTATAATTTTTGTTTCAATTACAAAATATTACTTAAAATTATGAGGCTAATCTATTGTATTTACTTATATTTCTTATTTTCTTTAAAAAAAATTCTCCCTGATGTTCCATGATTACTTCTTTGATAATTTTCTATTTTGAGAAATTTCTTTGTCCACTCTTTAATGGTAGGCCTGCTAATGAAAAAATTTTAAAGACTCCTTTATTTTAGAATTCTGTGTTTCCCTTACCTTCTTGAGGAACAGTTTTGACATGTAAAATTCACAGTTGATCAATTTTACTGTTAGAACTGGAAAAATGTTGTGCCACTTCTTCCTAGCCTTCATGGTTTTAGATGAGAATTTTATGTCCTTTGAGTTAATGTTTCCTTTAAGTAATGTGACATTTTTCTCTTGCAGCTTTTAAGGTGCTTTTGCATTTATTTTTCAAGTGTAATTATTACATGTCTTCATGCAGAATTATTTGGGTTTGTTTCATTTGGTCTTCACCCAGCCTCTTGAATTTGTAAGTTTATATCTTTTTCCATTTTAGGGAATCATTCAGTCATTATTTCTTTAAATATAATTTGAGCCATATTATCTTTCTCCTTTCCTTCCAGAATTCTGGTAATACAAATCTTTAACTACTTATGTTTTCCCACAGATCCCCAAAGATTGATTCTTTATATTTTGTGCCACTTTTTATTAATTCATGCTAGATAAATGCTGCTAAGCTGTTCTCAAGTTAGCTGATTTTTGTCCTTTTATATATTTATTATACTACTGAGCCCATTACCTGAGTTTTCTAAATTTCATTTTTTCTATTCTATAATTTGTATTTATCTTTTAAGTTAATAATGATACTTTATTGTATAGCATTAGGCTGTTTTTTTAATTGAAGTACATATTAGAGTTCTCCAGAGAAACAGAACCAATAGAAAATATATATATTCTATTGAATAAAATAGAATATATCCTATTCTAATAATATATATATATATATATATATAATTTTCTGATGCAATTATGGAGGCTGAGAAATCTCAAGACATGCAGTGAACAAGATGGAGAGCAGGAGAATTGATATGTAGTTCCAATCTGAGTCTGAATGCCTGAGAATAATAAAAGCCAATACTATAAGTTCTAGTTCAAATGCTAGGAGGCCTAAGTCTTAAGATGAATCAATATTTTAGTTTGAATCAAAAGGTTAGACAATATCAATGTCTCAGTTCAAAGAAGTCAGACACAAGGAGTTCCCTCTTGTTCCTGAGAGGGTCAGGCTTTTTGTTTTATTTAGGCCTTCAGTTTACTAGATTAGGGCCACCTACATTAGAGAAGGTGAATCAATTTACTCAGTACATTCATTCAAAATGTTAACTTCATCCTAAAACACCCTCACAAAATCATGCAGAATATGTTTGACAAAATTTCTGGATACCCTGTGGCCTAGTCAAGCTGACACATAAAACTAACCATCACACAGTAAAATTAACATAACATATAATTCACCACTTTAACCATTTTAATATGTACAATTCAGTGGCTTTTGGCGAATTCACTATGTTGTGCAACCATCACCGTGATTCAATTCTAGAATATTTTCATTACTCTCCTTATGCCAGTACCAGACTATGTTGATAATTGTAGCTTTGTGCTAAGCTTTGAAATAAGGATGTGAGTCTTCCAATTTTTTCTTCTTTTAAAAGATTGTTTTGGCTATTCAGGGTCTTTTGCAATTTAATATGAATTTGAGAATCAGCTTTTCCATTTTGACACACACACACAAACACACACAGAGAGCTGTTGGAATTTTATTAGGGATTGCTTTGAATCTGTAGGTAAACTTGCACAGTATTGACATCTTAACACCATTAAATATTTCAGTCCATAAATACAAGATGTCTTTCTATTTATTGATGTCTTTTAAAATTTATTTCAGCACTGTTTTGTAGTTTTCAGTGCACAAGTCTTGTACATCTTTGGTCTCAATCCTAAGCATTAGGCCTTAAGGCGCAAAACTGATGTTTCCCTGAGGAAGAGGAAATTTCCCCCTGTGGACTGCAGTATCACCTTCTGCCTGAGAGGTTCTAGCCTTCAACTGCCCTGCAGATTTCATGCTTTCCTAGCCAGTCACCACAATCACATAAGCCAACTGCTTGCAATAAATTAATATCTCTCTCTCTTTCTCACTCTCTCTCCCTTCTAGTTCTGCTGCTCTGATAGAACACTGACACAGATTTAAGACTGATCCTGGAGGAACAGAATCTGAAAGATTAATTATCTGAATTCGTTCTGGGTTTTCTGAAATGGATTCTATTTTCAGTGGTAAAGAGTTCTCTATGGACCAGTAATTTGATAAATAACTGTGTCTTCTTCGGGGGATCAATATTTATTGATATGTACTAACTGCTACCAACAAAGTAGTCTGCCAACAAAAAATAGATTTGGGTGTGCTGTTGTAAGACTACCAATAAAAAATTATAGCTTTCAAGCCCTTCTGTAAAATATGAAGAAAAGTGCCATCAGCATTCTGAGTAAAACTGCACTGTTAAGTGTATTTGTGCAATTAAAAAAAGAGTGGGAGGCAGACTTTGGGTTCAGCTTTTGTCAAGAGCTGGATTTTGAAAACTACCAAGTTTCTTCCATCTCAATCAACTGAGCTCTAAGCCATGTGACACTCAGCGTGCATCTCAGTAGTTTCTCTTCTTGCTTCTGCTGGGGCCTCTAGAAAAAGGGTTTATGAGGTCTGGCTGCACCACTTTGCTCCACTTAAGGTCAGAGGAAGCACACAGTTATAGTTCCCAGGTCCAAGACTGATGCTCAAGGGGAAAAACAGCAGATAAACCAGCTTGGAGCAGCTGGATGTGCATCCTTCCAAGCTGCCACTCCGAAGAGTCCTTTTCTTTTGCATCTCACCTGGAAGGTGGTCCACTTGATGTAGGGGAGGAGTATGATGGGAAGAAATTACACCCAGAGGTGCCTTTTGGGTACTGTGGGACAGGTAGATACTGTCCTTTCTGTACTTGCTGCTCAGCAACCCCCTAAAATGATAACAAAGCCACTGTCCAGTGGCTCCCTTCAGTCCCTCTATTCCCAGATCTCAGGACCCCACCACAAAATGGTGGAGAGTGGCCACAGATATGGCTTACAGAGCAGTCCTTTTCCTCTACACTGCAAAGGCAACTGGCAAAATTCCTCCTTCCACACTGTCAAACTGGCTTCTTTTCACCTTCAAAAGAATGGTGGAAGGAAGCATCCAGGGATGGGGAAACAAGTAGAAGATCAGGTGTTGTGGTAGTAAAAGGGTTCTTCTTGTGCTCCCTCCTCCAGCCCAAAATAATGGGTCTTGGACCTAGCCAAGCTAACCTGTGGAAGGCTGGCAATTGTAACTGAAAAGCAACATGCTTTTTTCTTGTTGTTGTTGCAGTTAGCAAATAAGTTTTACATGTATTTTGTTTTTCTTTTTGTTTTTATTGAGATGGAGTCTCGCTCTGTTGCCCAGGGTGGAGTGCAGGGGCACGATCTTGGCTCACTGCAAGCTCCGCCTCCTGCGTTCACGCCATTCTCCTGCCTCAGCTTCCTGAGTAGCTGGGACTACAGGTGCCCGCCACCCCGCCGGGCTAATTTTTTTGTATTTTTAGTAGAGACGGGGTTTGACCGTGTTAGACAGGATGGTGTCAATCTCCTGAACTTGTGATCCAACTGCCTCGGCCTCCCAAAGTGCTGGGATTACAGGCGTGAGCCACTGCGCCCGGTCTGTAATTTTTTTGAAATTATTTTTGAGATTCAGCAGAACACAAGAACAGGATAAATGCCCTAAAATGAGGGCTTGGCTCATAGGTGGGAGAATAGTAGATCTCACCTGTTTTTGTTTTTGTTTTTAATACTTTAAGTTCTAGGGGACATGTGCACAACGTGCAGGTTTGTTACATATGTATACATGTGCCATGTTGGTGTGCTGCTCTCATTAACTCATCATTTACATTAGGTGTATCTCATAATGCTATCCCTCCCACCACCCCCAACCCCACAACAGGCCCCGGTGTGTGATGTTCCCCTTCCTGTGTCCAAGTGATCTCAATGTTCAATTCCCACCTATGAGTGAGAACATGCGGTGTTTGGTTTTCTGTTCTTTTGCGATAGTTTGCTGAGAATGATGGTTTCCAGCTTCATCCATGTCCCTTCAAAGGAAACGAACTCATCCTTTTTTTATGGCTGCATAGTATTCTATGGTGTATATGTGCCACATTTTCTTAATCCAGTCTGTCACTGATGGACATTTGGGTTGGTTCCAAGTCTTTGCTATGTGAATAGTGCCTCAATAAACACATGTGTGCATGTGTCTTTATAGCAGCATGATTTATAATCCTTTGGGTATATACTCAGTAATGGGATGCCTGGGTCATATGATATTTCTAGCTCTAGATCCTCAAGGAATCGCCATACTGTTTTCCATAATGGTTGAACTAGTTTACAATCCCACCAACAATGTAAAAGTGTTCCTATTTCTCCACATCCTCTCCAGTATCTCTTGTTTCCTGACTTTTTAATGATTGCCATTCTAACTGGTGTGAGATGGTATCTCATTGTGGTTTTGATTTGCATTTCTCTGATGGTCAGTGATGATGAGCATTTTTTCATGTGTCTGTTGGCTGTATGCATGTCTTCTTTTTGAGAAATGTCTATTCATATCCTTTGCCCACTTTTGATGGGGTTGTTTTGTTTTCTTGTAAATTTGTTTGGAGTCCTTTGTAGGTTCTCGATATTAGCCCTTTGTCAGATGAGTAGATTGCAAAATGTTCTCCCCATTCTGTAGGTTGCCTGTTCACTCTGATGGTGAAAGTTTCTTTTTGCTGTGCAGAAGCTCTTTAGTTTAATTAGAACCCATTTGTCAATTTTGGCTTTTTGTTGCCATTGCTTTTGGTGTTTTAGACATGAAGTCCTTGCCCATGCCTATGTTCTGAATGGTATTACCTAGGTTTTCTTCTAGGGTTTTATGATATTAGGTCTAACATTTAAGTCTCTAATCCATGTTGAATTGGTACTGTTATAAAAAAATTGAGAGAAAGGATCAGTTTCAGCTTTCTACTTATGGCTGTGAATTTCAGCACCATTTATTAAATGGAATCCTTTCCCGATCTCTTGTTTTTCTCAGGTTATCAAGATCAGATGGCTGTAGATGTGGTAATATTTCTGAGGGGCTCTGTTCTTTTCCATTGGTGTCTATCTTTTTGGTACCAGTACCCTGCTGTTTGGTTACTGTAGCCTTGTAGTATAGTTTGATGTCAGGTAGCGTGACCTCCAGCATTCTTTGACTTAGGATTGTGTCAATGCGTGCTCTTTTTGGTTCCATATGAACTTTAAAGCAGTTTTTTCCAATTCTGTGAAGAAAATCATTGAGCTTGATAAGGGATGGCATTGAATCTATAATTACAGCAGGCAGTATGGCCATTTCACAGTATTGATTCTTCTATCCATGAGCATGGTATGTTCTTCCATTTGTTTGTCCTCTTTGATTTCACTGAGCAGTGGTTTTGTAGTTCTCCTTGAAGAGGTCCTTTACATCCCTTGTCAGTTAGTTCTAAGTATTTATTCTCTTTGAAGCTATTGTGAATGGGAGTTCATTCATGATTTGTGGCTCTCTGTTTGTCTGTTACTGGTGTATAAGAATGCTTGTGGACTGCACATTGATTTGTATCCTGAGATTTTGCTGAAGTTGCTTTTTCAACTACGGAAATTTTGGAGGCTGAGATGATGGGGTTTCTAAATATACAATCATGTCATCTGCAAACAGGGACAATTTGACTTCTTCTTTTTCTAACTGAATACCCTTTATTTCTTTTCTCTTGCCTGATGGCCCTAGCCAGCACTTCCAACACTATGTTGAATAGGGTGGTGAGAGGGCATCCCTGTCTTGTGCCAGTTTTCAAAGGGAATGCTTCCGGTTTTTGCCCATTCAGTATGATATTGGCTGTGGGTTTTTCATAAATAGCTCTCATTATTTTGAGATACGTTCTATCAATACCAGATTTATTGACATTTTTAGCATGAAGGGCTGTTGAATGTTGTCAAAGGCCTTTTCTGCATCCTATTGGGAATAATCATGTGGTTCTTGTCTTTGGTTCTGTTTATGTACTGGGTGACGTTGATTGATTTGCAAATGTTGAACCAGCCTTGCATCCCAGGGATGAAGCCCACTTGATCATGGTGGGGAAGCTTTTTGATGTGCTGCTGGATTCAGTTTGCCAGTATTTTATTGAGGATTTTTGCATCAATGTTCATCAGGGATATTGGTCTAAAATTCTCTTTTTTTGTTGTGTCTCTGCCCGGCTTTGGTATCAGGATGACGTTGGCCTCGTAAAAATGAATTAGGGAGGATTCCCTCCTTTTCTATTGATTGGAATAGTTTCAGAAGGAATGGTACCAGCTCCTCCTTGTACCTCTGGTAGAATTCAGCTGTGAATCCATCTGGTCCTGGACTTTTTTTGGTTGGTAGGCTATTAATTATTGCCTCAATTTCAGAGCCTGCTATTGGTCTATTCAGGGATTCAACTTCTTCCTGGTTTAGTCTTGGGAGAGTGTATGTGTCCAGGAAATTATCCACTTTTTCTAGGTTTTCTAGTTTATTTGTGTAGAAGTGTTTATAGTATTCTCTGATGGTAGTTTGTATTTCTGTGGGGTCGGTGGTGATATCCCCTTTATCATTTTTTATTGCGTCTATTTGATTCTTCTCTCTTTTCTTCTTTATTAGTCTTGCTAGCGGTCTATCAATTTTGTTGATCTTTTCAAAAACTAGCTCCTGGATTCATTGATGTTTTGGAGGGCTTTGTGTGTCTCTATCTCCTTCAGTTCTGCTTTGATCTTAGTTATTTCTTGCCTTCTGCTAGCTTTTGAATGTGTTTGCTCTTGCTTCTCTAGTTCTTTTAATTGTGATGTTAGGGTGTCAATTTTAGATCTTTTCTGCTTTCTCTTGTGGGCATTAGTGCTGTAAATTTCCCACTACACACTGCTTTAAATGTGTCCTCACCTGGTTTATTGAGGCAAAGGTTGAAGCTTGTTTGCACACATCATATTGGTAGAAAGCAACCACAGTGAGTTTTTGTAGCCCTTGATCCTGGGTAGAAATGGCCCTTTTTCCTCTTCTCCTTTTCACCTCCCCCACTGCCCCCCCCCCAAAAAAAAGAAACTGTTGTCCATTGATGAATGAATGGACAAATAAATTGTAGTATATATGTGTACATACTTTTGTGTATATATGTATTTCATTATATGTAATATAATGTTATTTACTCTTAAAAAGGAAGGAAATACTGACGTTTGCAGCAACATGGATGAACCTCGAAGACATTATGTAAAGTGAAATAACCCAGAAGAAGAAAGAAAAGTGCTGTATAATTTTACTTATATGTGGAATTTTAAAGTCTGATTCATAGACACAGAGAGAAGAATGGTGGTTAACTAAGGGTGGCTTGGGAACTGGGGTGGTGAACGGGTACAAAGTTTGTTATGTAGGAAAAACTGTATGTGTGTGCATGTGTGTGCACATGTGTGTTTGTATGTGTGTATGAGTCTATAACTAGATTTAGGTCCCAGCAAGCCCCAAAAGGTGAGCTATAAAGTGTGACCCATGAGGAAGCATGCTACACACTAAGGGATTTCCATCCTTTTTCTAATTTATATGGACAAAAATCTGGGTTATATGCTTAGAAATGGATATCAGGGTGTAGGATAATGGTGGAAGAAACAGTGTTGGATCAGACTGAAATCGTTGATATAGGTATACTAAGCAGAGATTCTGGATTCAATGTTTTAACCTGAGAGATTAAAAAGGTTTCTGTCCATTTGAATGGTTAATTGATGGAAACATGAACCAAAAGATGGCCTGCTACAAATGAAGTAGAAATGTCAGAACTGCCTTGTTAGAGATTGAAATGTTAGAAGGGATTTATCATGTAATATTTCTATATCCCAGGAGGGTCCAAAGAACACACTTTTTGCCATGATAATGAGAAATAAATTTGTGAGGGGATCTCCAACATCTTTGAGTCATATGGTCACTTTTCTCTGTAGGCAAAAACTACAGTGGAAACTACTGCTACCAAATTGAAAACCCTAAATGTAATGAGGATAAATTGGATCCTAGGAGGACAAGGGCAAAGTGGCAGAACTTAATTGACAAGACAATGTAAACATGGTTTCCATAGTGCATAGCAGTCAAAGTAGTAATGAGATAGTCTTTCTTGCAGAGACGTATGGCATTGGCTAGTTAGTTGTTCACAGTGAAATAGATGAACAGTCTACTAAATTATTACTTGGTGTTTGTAAGTGGAAGAGGTCTAAGTTTATCGAGCAGATGCCTAACTTGACTTTTAAAACACAGAGTTACAACTCCTTAATCAATGAACATATTTGAGACAGTTTACAGATCCAGATTCCTTGGACAAAGGAGAGACCAAGACCCCTTAATAAGGGATCCAGCTACACTGCCAGAAATTTACAATCTTAATCTATCTCCAAGCTTTCCCCAAAGGCACCTATGATCTTTTAACAGGCTGACTGTGCAAAGAGTTAAGAAAATAACTGACTTTTCAGGGATTAAATAGGCACTGACCCTGAATAGACTAATTCCAGAAGACCCAGAATGTCACTGTTGTTCACTAGAGCAGGAGTTTATTTAGATCAGATGATGAATAAACTTTCAGCTTAAGTCCATCTACAGTAGATCCAGTGGGTCTGCAAATTCATCCTATAGTTATTTCCCTAGTTTGGGCATGCATAATTAGAAGGGTGAGAGAACAAGAAGGTAGAAAAGAAGCAGAGGTTCAGCAGCCAAAACAAAAGTGAGATTTTTAAAAAGTGAGTAAGGAGCCCCCATGACTGGCCTGATCCAGACCATGCCTGTCAGGGGCAACTCCTCAGAGATGGGCATGTACATTAAAGAGAAAAATTATCCTTAAAATGTCCCCATATGGTAATTCACTACTTAAAGTTCATGCATATGGACTGCATATTATGCCTGTACTTAAAATTATGGGATGGAAATGACATGCAAGCACACAAGGGCCAAATAAACTGAGCAACCCACTGATCAATCATAAGGAAGACACTGGCTAGAGATTAGGCAGCCTTGGGAAAAAAAGAGAAAATGTAAAAATATTCAAACTACACCAAGCTGGGGCTGATGTCATTTCACAGAGGTCAGTCTGTTCTCCCACTCTGAGAGTGTAATACTGCACTTAATAAACTATTGGTGCTTTGCTTTGCTGTGTGTGTCACAAAAAATTATTTGTTTGGGACACCAAGAACCTGCAACTGCATGACACCATCTAGTAACAAATTTGGTGAGCCAGCCAGGAGGCAACATTTTATTTTTGGTCGTGTCTTTCTGTTGTCTTGTGTTCAAGCCACTCCATCATGGGCATGGGTAGGGCAGTTAAGAACCACTGGGGAGAAGACTCCCATGACAGGATAACTCGGTCAGGGAATGGAGCTATTAGGCTCTGCCAGGTGCAAGACAAATCCTTGCTTCAGGGAGGTTTATGTGTGTGTGGCAATAACATTATGACTTCAGATCTTTCCTATTTAAGATCAGATATGTTTGTTTTATGCCATATTAGGGATAAGGGGACCAAGGTATTAGATCCCAACAATAAGTGTAGGGTCAATACAGGTCATTTCCTCTAAAGAGAGAATTATAATGACTGCATATGCTATGTGGGGAACAGAAGGTCTCCCATTAATTCCTCACATGCGGCCCCATCATTGACTGAACAGAGTAGAGTGGGTTTGTGTGTGTGTGTGTGTGTGTGTGTGTGTGTGTGTGTGTAATGGCTCTGACTTAGGGGGACCACCTCGTATAATAGGCTGCATGTTAAGCCATAGGACATAATGGGACATTTGATACCACTTCCTCAAACATGCAGGTGATGGTTGGGGAAATTGCATTGCCTGGCTTCTTTGGTATATCTTGAGTCTAGAGAAACCCTCTTGATAGGCCTTCAACTAACCAATTCCAGACCCGTCCTTTACAAGTGTTAGCAATCAGAGCCATAGTCTCCTATCTAGCCATAGTCTCCTATCTAGCTTGAGAAAAAAAATTTTTTTTGCTGGTTATAGAGATGCAAAGGGCCAGGGATTACACCCAGGCACAAAGGGAAAACTCATTGTTGGACACCAGTTGTGAAGAAATCCCCAGGTTCTAAGAAGCACTGGTGCCCATCCAAGGTCAGAAATATCTGACATTCTAAGACCATAGATATCTGGCACACTGAAAAGAGAACCATATCGGGGATGCCCCAGTGGACTTCATCTCTGGCACAGACACTCCACAGTGTACACCCAGTGAGAAGCATTAAGCCAGAGATCCTGGTTTCCCCTTATTCTCCTCCACAGCCAAGCATGAAAACTTTGTCTCAGTTTTGCCTGATACCCATCTTGGCTGCATCCTCAACCACTGGGAACAATTTGACCCTGACGACTTGCAGAAGAAACATTTAATATTCTACTGTAACATGGTTTGGCCACATTGCCAGAAACAATGGGTGGTCAATGGTAGCCTTAATTTTAACATCATCCTGCAGCTAGATCTACTTGGCAAAAAGCAAAGAAAATGATCAGAAATCCCATATGTTCAAGCCTTTTTGACTTTATATCAAAATCCATCCATATGCAAAGCCACAAGGAAAGGTTTTCAAAAGGGGGATTCCAAGGCAGAATTAGACATAGTAGAAAATCCCCTATTGCAGGGTACATCAGTCTCTCAGGGGGAGCAACAGCTCCCTCCATATCATTCTTCACCTAGTATGCCAGAAAGATAATCACAGGGACCCACAGAAGCTCCATTAAGCCTTCCCCACACCTGCCAGTACACCCCATATGCTGATCCTTGTCCAACCATGCTCCCTCTCAGAGAAGTGGCAGGACCAGAAAGCCCAATGAGAGTACAGGCCCCTTTCTCAGTGACAGATATACAACAATGCAAGAAAAAACTAGGAAGCTATTCTGAAAATCCCAGGAAGTTTGTAAAATGGTTTCAAACTCTCTTCCTGGCATTTGATCTTTCATGGAGGAATGTGCAATTCATCCTAGCTACTTCTTGCACCCCATTAGAGAAAGAACAGATTTCTGAGGCTGCCCATCAGGAAGTAGATCATTTATTTACCCTAAATCCAGACAGAAATCATCACGGGGTAGATGCCATTCCCATAATTGACCCTGAATGGAAATATAACTCCCTAGATGGATGACCCATAAAGCAAAATTTCTAGAGGCTCTTATAGGGGGAATAAGAAAGAGAATAGCAGAGCCCATAAACTATGACAAGCTAAGAGAAGTCACCCAAGATAGAGAAGAAAATCCAGTCATGTTATATAGCTGGCTAGAAGAGGCTTTCAAAAAATTCACCAACTTAGATCCAGGCTCTCAGAAAGGGAAAGTACTTATGGCTCAGCATTTTATCAGCCAATCCACCCCAGATATTAGGTGCGAGCTCCAGAAGCTGCAGATGGAGTCACAAACACACCAAGCAGAACTTCTTGATACTTCCTTCATGACATATAACAATCATAACCTGGAGGAAGGGAAGAAAAGAAACAGCAAGACAAAATTATGGTTGCCTCATTGGCAACACTCCAAAGGCCCAAGAGGTGTCTGAGGAAAGCCAGCGAGGGCCCAGAGATAAGAGCTCTTGCTTTAAATCCAGGAAAAATGGACATTGGGTAGAGAATTTCACCAAGCCTCCTCCAAGCTCCTGTTGGCAATGCAAAGGTTCCTGCCATAATCCCTGGCACTGGAGAATTGACTGTACACAGTCTCATTGAGGGCCCCAGCCAGTTAAAACTCTAGCAGTGCAAAAGGGGAAACTAAACAAAGACTGAAGGAGCCCAGGGTCTTCCTCACTGTTCCTGTCCAGGAACATCATCATTACCACTAAGGAGACCTAGGTAACCCTGGACATCATCGGCACCTATTTTTCTTTATTTTATTTTATTTTATTTTATTTTATTTTATTATACTTGAAGTTCTAGGGTACATGTGCACAACGCGCAGGTTTGTTACATATGTATACATATGCCATGTTGGTGTGCTGCATCCATCAACTCGTCAGCACCCATCAACTGGTCATTTACATCAGGTATAACTCCCAATGCCATCCCTTCCCCCTCCCCTTTCCCCCCTCTCCCCTCCCCACAATAGGCGCCAGTGTGGTGTGATGTTCCCCTTCCAGTGTCCAAGTGATCTCATTGTTCAATTCCCACCTATGAGTGAGAACATGTGGGGGCACCCATTTTTCATTTGTTTTTGACACATGGGGCAAATTTCTCTGTCCTCACTGCTTACACAGGATAACTCCCCCGATCTACAAGTGTTATGGGAATGGAAAGAAAGTCACAGACTAGAATTTTTACTCTTCCCCTGATCTGTCATTTGAAACAAACATTTTTCAGCAGGAGTTTCTAATAATGCCAACCCACCCAGTTCCTTTATTAGAAAGATACATTATGGTCAAAATAAGGGCACTGCTGCAGTTCAAGCTCTGCCAGGCATGGATATTAATGATTAAAAATATAAACAACATCCCAGATCATGTTAATAAACAGGTCAACCTGCTACCATGGTATGCTGGGAAATTGGGGAAAGCTAAAATGGCAATACCAGTCAAAATATAGCTTAAAAACCCTGAATACTTTCCTAGTCAAAAACAATATCCGATTAAACCAGAGGCAAGGAGAGGATTACTGCCCATCATTCAGGAACTGCTAGCCCATGAGCTTTTGACACCTTGTAGCTCCCCTTACAACAACCCTATATTAACCTTCTTAAAACCTTCAGGAGAATACTGGCTAGTACAAGATCTTAGAATAATTAATGAAGCTGTTATCTCCCTCTGCCCACTGGTAGCCGATCCATATACTCTCCTCACTCAAGTGCCAGGAGATGCCAAATGGTTTTCAGTCTTATACTTAAAAGATGCCTTTTTCTCCATTCCTCTGGCCCCAAAATCTCTATACCTTTTTGCCTTTGATTAGGAAGATTAAAATACAATCAAAAAGCAACAATACACTTGAACGACGCTCCTCCAGGGCTTTTGGGATAGCACCCATTATTTTGCCCGAGACTTAGAAAAAGATCAGAGAGACTTACAGCTAGATAATGGAAGCATACTTCAGCATATAAATGATATTCTTACACACAGTAATCTTACCAGGGAAACTTCTGACCAAAATACTATAAAAGCATTGAGCTTTCTGGTAGAATAGGGTTATAAAGTGCCAAAGAAAAAAACCCAAATAATTCTTCAACAAGTTCAATATTTGGGGTATATTTTAACATCTGGAGTCCCAAAATATCCCCAGAGTGGGTACAAGCCATATGTGACTTGGAGCTTCCCCACAATAAGCAACAGCTTTGCAGATTTCTGGGAAAGGCTGTATTTTGTAGAATACAAATCCCAAATTTTGAACTCATAGCAAGACCCCTCTATAAGGCCACAAGGGGGTCAGAAAATGAACCAATGGAATGGACCCCAGAAATGAAGAAAACCTTTACCAAGTTAAAACAGGCTGTCAGTCAGGCTCCTGCACCCAGCATTCCAAACCTCACTAAGCCCTTTTTCCTGCATGTGGAAGAAAGAAAAAAAGGCACAGCAATATGAGTGCTTGCTCAAAAATTAGAAAAATAACCCAGACCTGTTGCCTACTTTTCAAAAAATTAAATAGGGGTAGCCACCAGGTAGCCAAACTGCTTACAAGTAATAGCAACTACTGCTATGTTAGTGGAAGAAGCCATTAAGATCACCTTGGGCCAATTCCTAGAAGTATTAACCCCACATCAGGTAAGTCAGTCTTTGAAATAAAAGGACACGGGGGCGGAGCAAGATGGCCGAATAGGAACAGCTCCAGTCTCCAGCTCCCAGCACGAGTGACACAGAAGACAGGTGATTTCTGCATTATCAACTGAGGTACTGGGTTCATCTCACTAGGGAGTGCCGGACAATCGGTGCTGGTCAGCTGTTGCAGCCCGACCAGCGAGAGCTGAAGCAGGGCGAGGCATCGCCTCACATGGGAAGCGCAAGGGGGAAGGGAATCCCTTTTCCTAGCCAGGGGAACAGAGACACACAACACCTGGAAAATCGGGTAACTCCCACCCCAATACTGTGCTTTAAGCAAACGGGCACACCAGGAGATTATATCCCACACCTGGCCGGAAGGGTCCCACACCCACGGAGCCTTCCTCATTGCTAGCACAGTAGTCTGCGATCTAACCACAAGGCAGCAGCGAGGCTGGGGGAGGGTCGCCGACCATTGCTGAGGCTTAAGTAGGTAAACAAAGCCCTGGGAATATCGAATTGGGTGGAGCTCACAGCAGCTCAAGGAGGCCTGCCAGTCTCTGTAGACTCCACCTCTGGGGACAGGGCACAGCTAAACAACAACAACAACAACAAAAAGCAGCTGAAATCTCTGCAGATGCAAACGACTCTGTCTGACAGCTTTGAAGAGAGCGGTGGATCTCCAAACACGGAGGTTGAGATCTGAGAACGGACAGACTACCTGCTCAAGTGGGTCTCTGACCCCTGAGTAGCCTAACAGGGAGACATCCCCCACTAGGGGCAGACCGACAACCCACACCTCACAGGGTGGAGTACACCCCTGAGAGTAAGCTTCAAAAGCAAGAATCAGACAGGTACACTCACTGTTCAGCAGTATTCTATCTTCTGCAGCCTCTGTTGCTGACACCCAGGCAAACAGGGTCTGGAGTGGACCTCAAGCAATCTCCAACAGACCTACAGCTGAGAGTCCTGACTGTTAGAAGGAAAACTAACAAACAGGAAGGACACCCACACCAAAACCCCATCAGTACGTCACCATCATCAAAGACCAGAGGCAGATAAAACCACAAAGATGGGGAAAAAGCAGGGCAGAAAAGCTGGAAATTCAAAAAATAAGAGCGCATCTCCCCTTGCAAAGGA
>NW_022161335.1:0-18144 GCF_008728515.1 Papio anubis
CAGAACCTACAAAGAACTCAAACAAATTTACAAGAAAAAAACAAACAGCCCCATCAAAAAGTGGGCAATTGTGGTCTTATAGAATGAGTTTGGAAGTATTCCATCCTCTTTTACTTTCTGCAATAATTTGAGTAGGGTTGGTAATAGTTATTCTTTAAATGTTTGGTAGAATTTAGCTGTGAAGTCATTAGGTCTTGGAGTTTTCTTTGACAGAAGACTTTACTATTGCTTCTGTCTTGTTACTTGTTATTTTTTTGTTAGATTTTCTAATTATCATGGTTCATTGGTAAGTTGTGTATGTTTAGAAATGTATTCATTTCTTCTAGGTTTTCCAATTTATTGACATGTAGTTCTCATAATAGCCTCTAATAACCTTTTGAATTTCTGTGGTATTCATTGTAAAGTCTCCTTTTTCATCTCTGATTTTATTTATTTGGATCTTCTCTTTATTTTTTTTTCTTAGTCTGGCTATAGATTTTTAAAAATTTTTTTTCTTTTCAAAAAAACAACTTTTTGTTTCATTCATCTTTTGTATTTTTGTCTCAATTTTATTTATTCATGCTCTGATTTTTATTATTCATTTTCTTCAAGTAATTTTCAGTTTGATTTTCTCTTTCTTTCTAGTATTTTACAATGCATTGCTAGATTGCTCATTTTGTCTTTTCATTTTTTGATATATTAATAAATGTTTACTGATATAAACTTTTATATCAGTAGTGCTTTTGCTGTATCCTATAGGTTTTGATATTTTTTCTATTTTTAGTTGTTTCAAAATATTTTAAATTTTCTTTTTAATTTCATTGACCCTTTGGTTGTTCAGGCACATGTTTAATTTCTATAAATTTGTACAACTTCTTCTTGTTACAGATTTCTAGTTTTATTTCATCATGGTCAGAAAAAGTATGTGATATTATTTTAATTCTTTAAAAAATATGTTGCAATTTGTTTTGTGGCCTAAGACATGGTATGTCCTGAATAATGTTCTATGTACTATTGAGCAGAATGCATATTCTGCATTTATTAGATGGAATGTTCTGTAAATGTCTGCTAGGTTCATTTGCTTTAAACTGAAGTTGAAATTCAATTTTTTTTTCAATTGTTGATTTTCTTTCTAGGTGGTCTGTCCAATGCTGAGAGTGGAGTGTTGATGTCTACAAATATTATTGTACTAGAGTCTATCTCCCTCTATAGATTTAGTAATAATTGCTTTATATATCTGGGTGCCCTGGTGTTGGATATTTTCAATTGTTAGATCCTCTTGCTGAATGGATCCCTTTATCATTATATAATGACCTTTTTGTCTTTTCTTATAGTTCTTGACTTAAAGTCTGTTTCATCTGATATAAGTAAAGCTACTCCTGCTCTCTTTCGGTTTTCATTTGTGTGGAATGTTTTTTCCATTACTTTACTTTCAGTCTATGTATGTTTTCACAGGTGAAATGAATTTCTTGTATGCAGCATATGGTTGGGTAATATTTTTTAAAATCCATTCAGCCAGTCTGTATCTTTTAAATGGGGGAAATTAAATTCATTTACATTCAAAGTTATTATTGAAAGGTGAAGACTTGCTTCTCTCATTTCGTTAGTTGTTTTCTGGTTATTCTGTATATTCTTTATTCCTTACTTCCTCCCTTATTATTTATCGTTGCAGTTAGAGGTTTTCTGTAATGCTAAGGTTTAATTCTTTTTTTCTTTCTCCTTTGGGTATCTGTTCTCCCATTGAGTTTTATACTTTCCATGTTTTCATGATAGTGATTATTGTATTTTTGTCAAAAACTTCCTTGAGCATTTCTGTAAGACCTGCCTAGTAGTGATGAATTCCCTCAGATATTGCTTATCTAAGAAATACTTTATTTCTCTCTCATTTATGAGAGAGAGCTTGCTGGGGTCATCTATATTTTCCTTTAGAAATTTTATAGTTGTTCATTTACAACTATTATTCAATTTGTGTGTGTTTTTAAAAAATTTTATGTAGGTAAAAGTCAATGCTCTTTTTTTTTTTTCTCAAATGTATGTATAACCAGTTTTTTTTTTAATCATATTATTTGTAACCGTAACTCTTTCCTCACTGAATTAATTTGGTAACTTTACTGATTTCCACATTGGCTACACAGTTTTACATTTCCACCAGCAAGGTAAAAGTTTTCCTATTTCTCCACATCTTCATCAAAACATATTACTTTTTGTTTGTTTGTTTTTATTACAGCTATTTGAGTATGTGTGAAATACTATTGCACTGTGGTTTTGACTTATATTTCCTTAATGACCAAAAATGTTGAATATCTTTTTATATGCTTGCCCACTATTTGTCTATTTTTATTAAAAAAGAAGTCTAAGTTCTTTGCCCATTTTTTTTAAATTGAGCTCTCTCTCTTTTTATTGCTGAGTTGTAAATGTTCTTTATGAATTCTGGATATCAACTCATATGATATGTGATTTGCAAGCATTCTCCATCTTTAATTTTGACAAAGTTCAATTTATATTTTTGTTCTCTGTTGTATGTGCTCTTGGTGTCAATCTACTCTAAGAATCTTATCTGAGGTCATAAGGAATCATCTCTATTCTCTTCTAGAATTTTATGATTTTGGGGTCCTATTTCATTAACAGGCTAATTGGCCCTATTTCATTGGGTCATTATTTCATTTTGCATGAATTTTTATATATAGTATAAGGTAGGCATCAGAGTTCATTCTTTTGTATATGATTATCTGATTTATTTAATAAGTATATAGAATATTGTCTATACATATTCTTGAATAAACAGTTAATTTTTATCTTTAATTTTTTTTAATTTCAAGTAAGTTGCTTATTTTGTTGACATAATATTATGCATAATGGTCTTTTATTTACCCTTTAACATCTATAGGATGTCCTGGGATATTTCTTTTTTTCTCTCCTCAAATTGATTATTATTGTTCTCTCACTGTTTGTTGATCATTTCACATTTTCAGCTTTTAGCTTTGACTTTCTCTATTTTTTTTTTTCTGTTCTGATGTTTATTGATTTCTGCTGTTATTTCTATGTTTCTTTTTTCCTTCTTTTTCTCTAGTATGGTGTGGTAGAATCTTAGTTATTGGTTGTTAACTTTTATAAAAGTTATATTGTAGTATAAGCATTTAACAATGTAAATTGTCTGATAAGTGTGCTTTAACTATATCCCACAGTTATATTTGGTTTTCATTAAAACCGAAAAGCATTTAAAGTGCTTTCTAATTTTCATAGTAACATGCTACTCTGACACATGAATTATTTAGAAATGTTTGTTTAATTTTTTTAATATTTAGGGGTTTGACAGATAACTTATTGTGGTTAATTTCTCTTTTAAATATTTTATGGCCTTAAAATATATTCTGCATAAACACAACCTTTTCAATCTTAATGAATTTTGTTTATGTCTAACATATATATTTTGGTGCATCTACCACGGGCAGAAGAAAATAACATATATTCTGCAAATTTGGGGTACAGTGTTATATAAATATTAATTAGATTGTGGTGGGTAGTACTATTCAGATTACTTATTTCTGTATTAATTTTTTATTTACTTATTCTACTGTATTTCAGAGCAGGGTATTAAAATCTCTTTCTTAATGGTAGAATTCTCTCTGCCTTTAATTCAAATTATGCTACATGCACGTTGAAGCTCTGTTCTTAGATGTTTATACTTTCACAATTGTTGTGTTTTCCTGAATTGAATATTTCATCATTAAAAATGTCTCTTGTATCTTTGCCAATACACTTTTTCTTGATGTCAATTTTATCTCCAGCTTTGTATTTAATTCTTTGCATGGTTTATGTTTATCCATCTCCTTCTCTGCAATGTATCTATATATTCAGTTGCATTTCCCATAAATAGAATGTTATTTACCTTTATTTCCTTTTTGTTTACCTAATTAAAGTATTTATTTTATTTACATTTATTATATAATCATAAATATGGCTGAATTTGTATCTATTATTTTATTTTTATCTTCAGTGTGTTCTCTTTTTTTCTCTCTTCGGTTCTCATCTTTCCTTTTAATTCTGATTTTGAATTTTTAGCAGTTACGTTTCAATTAATGTATTGACTTTTTAACTATGTATCTTTCCTTCAATTTATAGTAGATATTCTTAAAATATCCCAGTTCCTTTAGGGATTACAAAATGTATCTTTAAATTTTAATCATCTACTGAAGTTTCATATTATATTATTTTTCGGAAAGGATAGAAACTTTGCAATCATATAGATTCATTCATTTCTGCTTCTTCATTTTTAATGTCATGTTTGTCATATATGTACAGCTGTATCTCATTTTATTGGACTTTCCTTTATCGTGCTTTGCAGATAATACATTTTTTGCAAATTGAAAGTTTATGCCAATTCTGCATGGAGCAAGTCTATCAGTGATATATTTTCAACATCCTATGTTCACTTTGTGTCTTTATGTCGCATTTTGATAATTCTCACAATATTTCAACCTTTTAAATTATCATTATTCCTGTTATAGTAATCTATAATCAGCGATCTTTGATCTTATTACTGTATTGTTTTGAGGTTCCACAAACTACAGCCATAAGAGATGGCGAACTTCATCAATAAATATTGTGTGTGTTCTGACTGCTCCATCAAAGAGTTGCTTCTACGTCTCCTTATAGATGTACAAACAATAGTTGCTTCTACATCACCTATTCCTTGAGACACGAAAAAATTGAAATTAAACCAATTAATAACTTTACAATGTCATCCAGGCATTGAAGTGAAGGGAAGAGCTGCATGTCTCTTACTTTAAATTAAAAGCAAAAAATGATTAAGCATAGGGAGAAAGGCAGGTTGAAACATGAGAAAGACTGAAATCTAGGCCTTTTGCACCCTGTGGTTAGCCAAGTTATGAATACAAAAAAAAGTTATTGAAGAAAATTAAAAGTATACTACTTCAGTGAACAAACAAATGATAAGAAAGTGAAATAGCCTTATTGTTGATATGGAGAAAGTTTGAGTGGACTGAATAGAAGATCAAACCATCATTCCCTTAAGACAAAGCATATTCTAGAGCAAGGCCCTAACTCTTTTCAATTCTGTGAAGGCTGAAAGAGGCGAAGAAGTTGCAGAATAAGAGTATGAAGTTACCAAAAGTTGGTTCATGAGGTTTTAAGGAAAGAAGTTGTCTCAATAATATAAAAGCACAAGTTAAAGCAGCAAGTGCTGATGTAAAAGCTGGAGCACGTTACCCAGAAGATCCAGCTAACATCAATAATGATGCTGGCCACACTAAATAACAGATTTTCAATGCAGTCAAACAGTCTTCCATTGAAAGAAGATACCTTCTGGGACATTCATAGCTAGAGGAGAAGACAAAGATTGGCCTCAAACCTTCAAAGGACACTGGTACTCTTGTTAGAGTATAATGAAGCTGGTGACTTTAAGTTGAAGCTAACATTCATTTACCATTCTGAAAAACCCTAAGGCTGATAAGAATTACACTAAATTGACCGGGTGCGGTGGCTCACGCCTGTAATCCCAGCACTTTGGAAGACCAAGGTGGGCGGATCATGAGGTTAGGAGATCGAGACCATCCTGGCTAACACGGTGAAACCCCGTCTCTACCAAAAATACAAAAAATTAGCCGGGCGCGATGGTGGGCGCCTGTAGTCCTAGCTACTCCGGAGGCTGAGGCAGGAGAATGGCATGAACCAGGGAGGCAGAGCTTGCAGTGAGCCGAGATCCTGCCACTGCACTCCAGCCTGGGCAACAGAGCGAGACTCCGTCTCAAAAAGAAAAAAAAAAAAAAGAAAAGAATTACACTAAATTGAGGCTACCTGTGCTCAGTAAATAGAACAACAAAGCAAAGCCTGGATGTCAGTACATTGATTTACAAGATGGTTTTCTAAATATTTTAATCCCACAGTTGAAACCTACTACTCAGTAAAAAAGATTCCTTTCAAAATATTACTTCTCATTAATAATGTGCCTAGCTAGTCACCCAAGAGCTTTGATGGATATTTACAAGGCAATCACTTTTCATGTCAGCTAACAAAACATCTATTCTGTAGCTCATGGATCAAAGAGCAATTTTGACTTTCAAATCTTATTATTTAAGAAATATATTTTGTAAGGCTACAGTTGCCATAGATAGTTATTCTTGCAATCAATCTGGGTGGAATAAATTGAAAATCCATTAGAAAGAATGTACTATTTTAGATGCCTTCAAGAACATTCACGATTTGTGTGAAGAGGTCCAAGTATCAACATTAACAGAAGTTTGGAAGAAGTTGATTTTAACCTTCCTAGTTGACTTTGAGGCATTCAAGACTTCAGTGGAGGAAGTAACTGCTGATATGGTGGAAATAGCAGGAGAACTAAAATTAGAAATGGGGCTGATGATGTGACTGAATTACTACAATTTCATGAAAAAACTTAGTGGATGATGAATTATTTCTTATGGATGAGCAAAAAAAAAAGTGGTTTCTTGAGATAGAAATGACTTCTAGTGAAGATGCTGTAGCATTTTAAAATGACAACAAATAATCCAGACCTTTAGATTAATTTAGTTGATAAAGCAGCAGCAAGGTTTGAGGGGACTCACTCTAATTTTGAAAGAAGTTAATACTGTAGGTAAATTGCTATTAAAGAGCATCACATGCTTAGAGAAATCTTTTGTGAAATGATGAGTCAATCAATGCACCTAATTTTATTTTAAGAAATTCTACAGCCACCTCAACTTTCTGCAACCATCATCCTGATTCATCAGCTGTCATTAACTTGAGGCAATACCCTCCACCAGCAAAATATTTTAACTCACTGAAGGCTCAGGTGATGCTTAGGATTTTTAGCAATAAATTATTATTATTTTTATTATTATTGTTATTTTGAGACAGAGCTTTGCTCTGTCACCCAGGTTGGAGTGCAGTGGCATGATCTCAGCTCCCTACCACCTCCACCTCCCAGGTTCAAGCAGTTCTCCTGCCTCAGCCTCCCGAATAGCTGGGACTGCAGGCACATGCCACCATGCCCAGCTAATTTTTGTATTTTTATTAGAGATGGGGTTTTACCATATTGGCCAGGCTGGTCTCGAACTCCTGACCTCACGATCCACCCGCCTCAGCCTCCCAAAGTGCTAGGATTACAGGTGTGAGCCACCGCGCCTGACCCCCTAAATTATTCTTTAATTAAGGCATGTATATTGTTTTTAGACACAATGCTATTGCGCACTTAATAGACTATACTATAATATAAACATAATTTTTATATACACTAGGAAACCAAAAAGTTTGTGTGACTTGCTTCATTGTGATTGTCTGGAACCAAACCTGTGATGTCTCTAAGGCATATTCATATAATAATTACATACATTATAAACCCAGAGGCAAAGTTATAATTTTTAAGCTATTATGTGTACTTTGCATAAAGAAAAATGCTGTTTCATACTCTCTCACATATTTATGATTTCTGAAATTAATTATTCCTAACCATATGATTTTTCTGTCTAGTAATCATTTTCCTCTAGTCTGAAGAAATTCATTTAGCCATGGGGTATTTCACCACATGCTGATATAGTCTAATTGATGAGCTTTGAGCCACCGTGGATAATTGTTCCAGAATTGTAGGTGCACCATGGAGATGCCAGATTATTTAAGCTGTAATTAGAATTGCGATAGTTGTCCCACTGTCATGTCATTTAAGGAAAATTCTCATTTTCCTTATTTATCCAACACCATTGGATGATGTTCTCCAAAAATATGAGAATTTCTCCAAAAATTCCCATTTTCCTTATTTATCCAACACCATCCAAGGGTGTTGGATAAATATATACTTATTTGCTGACTCTTTATTTTTCTACATTATTTTTTGATTGTCAGAGGCTCTCTTTAAAACAATCTCATGGCAGATAAATGCCAACTGAATATGAGATTACACTTTATGTTAGTAATATTTTAGAGTGTTTGCTGAGGATTTTCAGTGTTTTTGTGTGTAGTTTCAATATTCATGTCAATCAATTTTCATTTGTTTCACTTTCAGTTCTCAAAGTAGAATTTTCTGGGTTTCTAAAAGTATGTGCTCTTCCAGGTTACTATATTGTTCTATATGATACACAGATGATTTGCAATTCTGTAAGACAGAAAATCCACTACATGTTTATGTCCATGATTGGGAGTCATCCCTTTCGCTCACAAGCTCTACTATATTGTCCTGAGTATTTACCTTCTGAGTTTCTGGAGATGACCCTGGGGAAAAGTTAAATGAGTGAAGTATGTTTTCATTTTATACTTATTTCTTGATTTATATTTTCTCTTTTTCCCTTATGAAAACCGTCACTGTGGGAACACTTCGAGGAGCTTATTAATGTTAATCACTTTAATTATTATTCTGTCAAAGGGAATTTGCTTTAACAGAGGTTAAAGGAGTAAAGCAATAATAATAGTGAAATTTTAGCACTTTTAAATCAGTTGGAGGATTACTCTTTAAGAAAAAGCAGTGTAAAAAAAGAGAAAGAGGATGATGCTTTTAGAAATATGACATTCGGGAAATTTCCCCATTCTGACATCCAATTCAAAAGGACTCCTACACCAAACCACTTACCTTGAATCTGTTTTTGCCTTAAAAACAAAAACAAGCTGAATACATGCAAAATCAAAGGAAATGCACAGTCATTAGCTATTTTTATTTATCAGTGAAGAGTCTTAAATCATCACTGAATTTTAATACCTAGGGTAATATATTTATCTGATACAAGATGGTTATTTGCTGTCTCTGGATTTAGGGCAACAGAGGGCTGAGTATACATCAGATACAGTAGAATTACAAATATCAGAATATAAAAAAGTTCAAATAATAATATACCACTTCAATCAAATTTGGTTGTATATTTTATTTACCCAAGAAGACTTTGATAAATATTAACTGATTATTTTCATATAATTAAAAAAACTCATTTGGATATATCAATATGGATATCTCTGACATTGAAAGGCAGGGTGGAAAAGTTTATACTAGAAACCAATTCTTTAAATTCTGTTTACTAGACAATGGATGAACTATCAATGTGTTAATACATGAGTTTCCAAATACCAGAAATTTATAAAGCTCCTGGGATATATGTCACCCAGCAAAAACAAAATAACTTGTCTGGATACCAAATAGAGAGGAAAAATGAAAATTTAGTTTGAAAAGTAGCATACTAATTTTTTTTTCTTTTTCTTTTTTTTGGGGGTGGAGTCTTGCTCTATTGCCCAGGCTGGAGTGCAGTGGCGTGATCCCGGCTCACTGCAACCTCTGCCTCCTGGGTTCAAGCAATTCTCCCTGCCTCAGCCTCCCGAATCGCTGGAGTTACAGGCGCCCAACACCATGCCCAGCTAATTTTTGTATTTTTGGTAGAGATGATGTTTCACCATGTTGACCTGGCTGGTCTCGAACTTCTGACCTCAGGTGATCTGCCTGCCTCGGTCTCCCAAAGTACTGGGATTACAGGCATGAGCCACCATGCCCAGCTATAACATACTAATATTTTATTGTTATTTCATTTTTAAAAGATAATAATGTCAATCTGGGATTCATGCTATTTATTTCAAAATATATGTTGTTGGATCATCAGTAGAATCCAATGAACCAGTTATAGAGTATCCAGAATGCAAACTCTTTCAACAAGAGTGGCATATAATATAGATATAAAATATAAATAGCATACATATAAACAATATACACAGTGTTATATATAAAGGGTAGCTCAATGAATAAATGAGTTACTAAATAACGTTTTTTCTATGTCAGTATATATGATCGTATAATATTTGGCTGATGGTAGAGAATGTATCATCATGGGATTTCAAGAGTAAATTAATCTATGTTAGACATGCATCACTTTTTACTTTCTTGACTAGTTCTTCCTGTGAAAATGTGTTGACCCCTTCAAATCCAGTAGAGAAATGCACACAAGGGGAGTCGTTATTTACGTATGGTGAAGGCTTAAAGGCTAGATGATGTCATACTCAATCCCTTGTGATGAACCTTAAAAAGTCAGTGGTCTTCACTGATGTCCAATTAAAATGTTAGTGTACAACGGATCAAAGATACTCAGACCTGCGTTTTAGCAGTTTTTGGCAATTGTTTCAATATTGACAAAAAGTCTATGTGAGGCGGGCGCGGGGGCTCACGCCTGTAATCCCAGCATTTTGGGAGGCCAAGGTGGGCGAATCACGAGGTCAGGAGATCGAGACTATCCTGGCTGACACACTGAAACCCCGCCTCTACTAACAAAATACAAAAAACTTGCCTGGCGCGATGGCGGGCGCCTGTAGTCCCAGCTACTCTGGAGGCTGAGGCAGGAGAAAGGCATGAACCCAGGAGGCAGAGTTTGCAGTGAGCCCAGATCCCGCCACTGCACTCCAGCTTGAGCGACAGGGCCACACTCTGACTCGAACAACAACAACGACAACAACAACAGCAAAACAACAACAACAACAACAACAACAACAACAACAAAGACTATGTGTGGCAAAGAGAATGATACAAGGAACAACAGCATGGTAAACTTCTTCAGTTTTTATAAAACTACTGTCCACACCATTGGCATTAACTTCATGTTCAATTTGTGTATGCAGTTTTTTTGTGCCAAGATGGAGAACCTGGCTGAGAAGATATGTACCTATTAAAAGTCCACTTAGAGGCAACACTTTACATTGACTACAAAGAGAAAGAACAATGAGTAATTAAAGAACATTGGTTTTTGGGAAAACAGGACTGCCTTTGTTGCTTTTATTTAATTAGATGACTATCAAATTATCTTGGTAACTAAAAAATAGTAATCTGCCAGGAAAGAAACATAATGCTGACAGTAGAATTATGCTAAACAGCATTCAAATACGCTCTAATGGAAAGGTTTCTCAGTTCAGCTGACCTTCATACTTTTTACCGGTACAGAGGAAACAAACAGAGTTTAAGCTACAATTTGCCCTGACTAGTTATAATTTATGTGTACCTTGGTTATATTTAGCTAGTTATAATTCATTGCGCACAGGATTCCCATTTATCTGGGGCCCATCTCTAAACTGGTATTTTGAGTTGATAGTTTTGAATTAATTGCTTGATATTTCTCAGGCATCATGATATAAAATAATCAGAAGGCTTGTGCTGATTCTTGAATTTCCTAGCAGTCAAACTCGGAAATGTCTCCATTTCTTAGTGTCCTAGTTCTCTCAGCTGTTATATGTGAATAATTTGCATTGCATTCCCTGAAGATAAAATATCATAATAGATGGGAAAATGGTTTTTACACTGCAAAGTGATGTACAAATGTGAGGTCTTATCATCATCATCAATCTGCTGACATAAGCATGTCATTTCAGCCACTCAGTGGCTAAACAGAACTGTCTCCTCTTTTCTTATATTGCTGATAAACTCTCATGCATCGTGGATATTTTCAGGACTGTCACCTGTCATGCATGGGATTGGGACAAATATCACAGTGTGGCAATGTGTGGTCTAACGGATAATCTCTGTGGTTGGAATCAACAAGGCAGAGAATAGAAGCAGCCCCAAGTTTCCCATCATACCATGGAGTGTGAGATTTATTCTAATACTACTTCTACCTGTGGATCTCTTCATATAGAAGATGTTCAAAGAACGGATCTGCACAGGAGGAAATAAGTAGGCTGTTTGGCATAGATAATTTCTATCAGAGGGTGTTGCTTGCTAACAGAGTGTCTGGGAAAGCCAGGTAACTTGAACCTGTTGATCAAGGGACAGCTGAGAAACAAAGTCCTTGGGATGCTACATGCCAAAAGGAGGGCACCACTGATCCTATAAAAAGCCAAGTTTGGTTTCCTCTCTAGCTGAGACAATAAGTCTCCTGAAATCCAGCTAGCCCTTTGTTTAAGGAACACAGAGTGAGCCCCTAAGATCTTACTCAAACAGTCCTAATTCTTGTATGATACAGACTCACTATTCGTTCTCTAAGAAGAGACTATTTTATTCCTTAATTCACCAAAACTGGGTCTGTGGGAAAGCATCTCTATCTTCTGCATCCTGCCAAGTTGTGTCAATTCTACCTCCTTTGTAAGAGGTAGTTTGGCATACAGAGGAAGACTGTAAGAGTGCATGTGCTCTGGATCCAGACTGCTGTGGCTCAAACCCAGCTCCTCTGTTTGTCTACTCTGTCATCTTCATCAAGTTACTCTCTCTGGGCCGCAGGTTACTCACTTGCAAAGTACAAATAACGGAAATGTCTATCTTATAGATTTGTACATATATCAAATGATATAAAAGATTTGGAGCACTGAGGAGAATACCTCCTATATATATTAACTACTCAATAAAAGTTGCTATCTTTAAGGACTTACACAAATTTGATCACTAAGCATTTAAGATCTTAAAAAGCAACACTTACTGACTGAGGTAGGACCCTTCCGTTTATTGATCACATAGATTGATTTCCTACACTGTGCCAAGCATTCAATCCTCAAATAATTATATGTATATTTTATTTGCAGATAAGAAATTTGAAGCCCTGAACAACCCTTTGAGGTTACATAGCAGTCAGTAGATGGAGGAGATCTCAGGATATCTGACTCCAAAGCACTGACTTGCTTTCTTATTCTATGTCAGAAGTTCTGTTCTTCCTTCAGTTTTCTGTTTCATTTCCCAGTGAGCATGATTTTAAAGCTTGCTAGTTTTCATGTGCATGCCCAGAGACACTCTAGCAGAGACATCATTACCCAGAAAAAGATGCTCATGTCTTCTTTATAATCCTCATATATCTATAAGGAAAAAAAATCCTTACAAATACACATATATATCCCAGTATTTACAATTCCAATAGTAGATACTCACATAGAGATAGAAGCAGGCATTCTTCCATTCACTAATGTGGACATGCACATAAGCATATTAGAAGGTGTCTGTGGGCCAGGTGCGGTAGCTCATTTCTGTAATTCCAACACTGAGAGGCAAAGGTGGGAGGATCGCTTTCAGCCCAGGAGTTTGAGAACAACCCAAGCAACATGGTGAAATAACATCTCTATAAACAAACAACCAAACAAAAAAACAGGTGTGATGGCCAATGCCTGTGGTCTCAGCTACTCAGGAGGCTGTGGTGGGAGGATCATTTGAGCCCAGTAGGTCAAGGCTGCAGTGAACCGTGATCGTGCCACAGACTCCAGCCTGGGTGAAAGAGTGAGACCCTATCTGAAAAAAAAAAAAAAAAAAAAGAAAAGAAAAGAAAGAAAGAAAATAGACTTGGTGTGAGGAGAACTGGCAGATAAATAAGAGTTGATCATAGTATGTGAGATTATGCAACTCAAACTTAGCTATTTAGACGCGAATGTCATGAAAGATTTGTTTTGAATCTAGTTTGCTGCTTGAGTGTTGAGAGAAGTAGCTGACCAATAACTACAAGGAGTAAGAATAAAAATTGGCTTCTGGGAGAGAGTAAGGAGTAGTTTCATGGAGGACAGTGGGGAAGAAGAAGAAACATTGCTTCCTGATCTGTGAAGGTGCCAGAAGTTAAACAACAACAAAACCGCAGAAAACAGAATCAAGTCTACAATAACAAAAAAAGCTCAAGTCTATGGTCAGATATGGTCTGACCTGGAGTCTAGGTCTGTGTAATATGACTTCTTTGAGTGAGTTTTTGAGGTGGGGTGAGGAGAAGGGAAATGTGGGAAACGGCACAGCACCTCTATGTGAGGAGTGGTGTGTGAAGCTTTCTAGCAACTCCAGTCCAGCAGAACACGGAGTTTGATAGCCTTAGGATCAGTGAAACAGATACAGCTGTAGGAATTCAGCACCTGCAGTGATCATAACAGAAATTATCCCTCCTTATAACCAGCAGCATCCTTGCAGAACTAACAGACAGCTCATTTGGTGCTGCATTCCAATACATATGAGACCCAGAGAATGACAGCTTTTACAAAAATATAAGGACTTTCTGTGACCCACAACATCAACCACTGAATCAAAGTAAATGAATGGGTTGGATTGGGTTGGGATTCCTGGAGCCCAGATACAAAGTAAGGCATTTTAAATTTGCTTGTACACTGACTATACATCCAGGCTTTTGTAGCCTGAGGGACCAATTTTTATAAACACACTGCACAATATGGTCATAAATATTCTTTACAATACATATATATCTACTTGAGCCAAGAGAGGAGTCTTCTACTACCATTTAGAAATCATCCATGAAGAGCTGATAATGTAGGTCTACATCAGTGTCCTGAGACTATACATAAAACTACATTTCAATATGATTGATTTCCTTTATAATCCTGTGTATTTAATTGAATACAGCTAAAATCAATATTCTGAGATGGGGTCCATAGGTTTTGCCCAACTATCACAGGGTAATAGCAATAAATATATGAAGACAGGAAGAAAAATTGGCAGCTATTGCAGATGCAATTCAAACCTCAGAAATCCAGAAGTGATAGGTAGGACAGGATCCATGACATTGGTTGACACGTCCCATGGTAACGTAGCTCCCTTTAAAATGATGGCTGTCCACCACTATAAATATAAACATCTTCTCTATTATTCTTTCAAATAATCCATATGCTATGCTTACATTTCTTTCTCCTGAGGCTCTCTTTTGTGAAATGAATATTCTATTTATTTCAAAAAAAACTCTTCTAAGATTGTCACATTATTTATACTAGCATATCCACTTATTAGATTTGTAATAGCTCTCCAGAGATGGTTGCAAACATGCTTGAGATTAATTTAAGCATCTACTATTTTTCACACATGTCAAACTAAGTTATATCGGGGAAAATAATGCATATTTCTTACCTGATTAGAATTTTTCAGGATCATATATCATCTTCAGTGAGTACTAATTGCTACTAACTGGCATTTGATTGAAGTGGTAAAAAGGTGGAATCATTCTGTTTCACTAATTGATTCAAGTTGGATTTTGGCCAAGTCTTATAAGCTAAATATCCAATAATAAGGGAATGATTAATTGAATCTCAGCACATCCATATGACAGAATAATGTGAAGCCATTAAAATGGTATTTTAGAAGAATGCTTAGTAAAATTGGGAAATGCTTATAATAAATTTACTATTACCACATGGAGAATAAAATCTACTTCATCATTCTGGACTCTAACGTCCTACATAATCTGTCCCCTGCTTAACTCTACTTCCTGTCTTACCCATCTGCCTCCTTCTGTATCACAATTTATCCACACTGGTCTTTGTTTTAATTCTGGAACATACCCTGACTTTTATGCTGTCATAACTTCACATTAGCTGTTCCCCATGCCTGGAACGCACCTCCCTACATCTTCACCTGAGTGATGCCTTCTTTTCACCAAAAAGGTCCTTTTGTAACCACTATATTTAGTATAGTGATATACTAGACTTACTTTCTAGTATATCACTTTGTATTTTCTAGTATACTACTTATTAACTTCTCACTACCTGATACCACCTTACTTATTTTTACGGTTTTTTTTTTTTTTCACTTGCTGCTAAAATGCAAGCTTCTTGAAAGCAGGGACATAGTCTATGTTAATTTTTTACTTTTTCATTACATAGTAGGTGTATATATTTCTGGGTTACATGAGATATTTTGATACAGGCATACGATGCATAATAATCACATCAGGGTAAATGGAATATTCATCACCTCAGGCATTTGTCCTTTGTGTTATAAACAATCCAATTATATGTTTATGTTAAAATGTATAATTAAATCATTATTGTCTATAGTCACTCTGTTGTGCTGTTGAATACTAGATCTTATTTACTCTATTTTTTGTACCCATTAACCATCCCCACTTCCTCCCCACTTGCCCACTACCCTTCTCAGCCTCAGGTAACCATCATTCTAGTCTCCATCTCTGACACTGTCTCTCTTGTTCACTGTTTTATTCCCAGTACCTGGGAAAATGCCTGACACTTAGTAAAGATTTAATATGTGTTTTTTAAATAAATATAGCTGTAATTTTTTTTAGGTTTCAAAAGTAAAAATGCTCATTTTGGATTTTTTAATAATATAAAGAAGTAAGAGAATTCATAATTATCAATAATAACTTTATCTGGAGGTACTCATTGTACACTTATTGGTGTATGTTAGGGCACGGACAAGTAAATGTATAGCAGTTGGCGTCATCTAACTGCACCCCTGTTTTATTATCTTCTTGTCCTTATATTCTTCTCTCTTTTGCCTCTAGCAAAATAAAATAAATTTCTCTCATAGACTCATGTATACCAGTCTGGTGATAATTTCCTTGGAATCACACTGCATAGTTTGTCAATGTAGTTTTTGCCAATAGTAAAAAAGTAAAAAAAAAAAAAAAAAGCAAAAAGCAAAAAGCAGTACTCTCCTAAAGAGGAATTTTGGCACTCATATTTTTCTGCACTTCCAAAATGTGGAATAGAGCACGATATGGAGACAGTGTTGAGTGCTCTTGGGACAGACAAGAGACACAAACACTTTCTCCTTTTTGGTGGGTCATGGAATGCCTACCTTCAGAAGGAAGTGAGTTTTCACCTGAGACCTGAAGTATATCTAGATCAGACACACTAGATTCATAAGGTTTGGAACCTGTAGGGTGGGAGAGGCAGGGAATTCCAAAGTCCCTCTGACCTCTGGTTCATTAATCACCTCTCCTTTTCTAACTCTGGCTCTCCTATCTCCCTCTTATAAAAAATCTTGTGATTACATGGAACCCACCTGGAAAATCTAGTATAATCTACCTATCTCAAGACTCTTGACTTAGTCACATGTGCAAAATTCCTTTTTAGATGGAAGATGACATATTTACAGGTTGTGAGAATTAAGCAGGAACATCTTAGTTGGATGGGGGAAGTTATTATTCTGCCTACTATGGTTCTGTATCATCAATCGGATCAACAGGGAACTTATTTCTTTTAATTTTATGATGTCATTTCCTCATCTGTAAAAGGTAATAAGAGTTCTACAACAACTTAGGTTTGTTCTGAAGAGTAAATGCTTTGAAGGTTCTGGCACATATCAGATATTTAAGAAGCTATTATTATTGTACTGAATAATATAATTTTACAAATATCCTCATGGAGTTAAAAATTCCACCACCCACATATATTGATGGAATGTGGTAGGACTTATGAGGCAATGTATGAGAATTTAATAAGATATAATACTATAGTAATTGATTCTAGATACATATATACCCAAATTATGAATGATATAATTTTTGAATTACCCCTGAAGAGTCATTAATATTTTCGCAACTCTAGAAGAAAATGATGAACACATTTTTTGTAACATTAACTCCTTTTCCCATCTTTGACAAGGTGAAGATATCTACATTTGCATATTTTCAGTCTGCTTTTTTTCTCTATGGTCAAGAAGATTCTTATATTTTTCTATTGTGGTTCTATATCCTCATCGACATCTAGTGAGTACCTGCTTTGTGTCACCTGAGCCTTTGGGGCTTTTTGTGATATAGATTTTTTTTTTTTTTTTTTTGGTAAGATGGAGTCTTACTCTGTCACCCAGGCTGGAGTGCAATGGCTCAATCTTGGCTTACTGCAACCTCCGCCTCTTGGGTTCAAGTAATTCTCCTTCCTTGGCCTCCTGAGTAGCTGGGGTTACAGGTGTCTGCCACCACGCCTGGTTAATTTTTGTATTTTTAGTAGAGACGGGTTTCACCATGCTGACCGGGCTGGTTTCGAACTCCTGACCTCAAGTGATTCACCTGCCTAAGCTTCCCAAAGTTCTGAGATTACAAGTGTGAGCCACTGTACCTGGCCTGTGATGTAGTTTTCAGATAACAGATAGAGATAGAAACAAGGAGAGCATCATGAATCTAGGACAACAAATAGAAAGAGACACACCCAGCTGGGCACGGTGGCTCATGCCTGTAATTCCAGCACTTTGGGAGGCTGAGGTGGGTGGATCAAGGGGTCAGAAGTTCGAGACCAGCCTGGACAGCAGAATAAAAACCCATCTCTACTGAAAATACAAAAATTAGCTGGACATGGTGACTTGTGCCTGTAGTCCCAGCTACTTGGGAGGCTGAAGCAGGAGAGTCATTTGAACCCAGGAGGCAGGGGTTGCAGTGAGCTGAGATCATGCCACTGCACTGCAGCCTGGGCAGCAGAGCAAGACTCCATTTAAAAAAGAAAGGGGGGGGGGGAAGAAAGGAAGGAAGGAAGGAAGGAAGGAAGGAGAGAGAGAGAGAC